>NC_091047.1:11814942-12117433 GCF_963966145.1 Tenebrio molitor
TCACCTTTTTATACTCGATCGATGATTTTTCACTCCCATTAACCACGACCCGCATTAATTTCAATTAATCTCTACAAAAATATAATTGAAAATTTGATTTATTATAAACACAAATTCAATTTTACACGTCGATATGCTCGCAGAAAATAACAGATTTAATAATAATCTAAAAACTAAAAATAAAATACCACCGCACGCATTTTTTTAACAATAACAACAAACTAGAAAAAATGTATTTATCTTTAAAAATGTTTGCTAATTATCTGGTCTTAAATGTATGATGTTTTAAATTTTACTATACCTATTTAATAATTATCTTATATTTGAAAGTAAAATGCTATTTCATTTTATGCAAAAAAACCGTAAATGTGCTTGAAGATTTGAATATACAGGGTGTTTCTGAAATACGTGTGTTAATTTTAACCGGTGAAAGAACTCGTCAATTTATGAAACTTTTCTCTATAACATTTTGTAAAATTCGTAAAAGTATTCCAAGATTTTTTGCCCCACAATTTTTACCAAACGAGTCGTTTTGTGTGATTAACTAGTTTCTATTTTTTGTAACCATGAGAATCTATTTTGATTATTTATTTTTTTCTATAACAATGGAACTTTTTAACAAAGCTCTGTTTCTATCACAACAGAAAATTTTCGCCCTTACCCATAGGCGGGTATACACTTTGATGGTATTGCTTTTTCGTAAAAATGTTATAGAGAAAAGTTCCATGATTTGGCGCGTTCTTCCATTGGTTAAAATTAACACACGTATTTCAGAAACACCCTGTATGTAAAAGAAAATTCTGAACCAATTAAGAAAAGTATTTTGTTGTAAATGAAGGAAATATTGCCGAATAGCTTGTCATAATTAAAAAACAATAATTAACAGTTAGGTATTAAAAAGTAGTCCAACGTTTTATTTTCCCAAAAATTAAATATTTTAATTAATATTTAATTAATTAATTTATCATTATTGATGCCAAAGATAGTTATCTAAAAATTATTTTTTTTATGTTTTTAATAGCATGCATAAATTTTGGTTTAATTTTCAATCAAAAATTGGATAGAATGAAAGTTTTACTTTTGTTGAACAATTAACAAAAAAAATTTCGTTATGACAAAACAAAAGTTGCAAACTGGAAAATGTTTTGAAAAGAGAAAATTCAAGTAAGAAATTAACATTTTAATGTCAAAATCTGCTCTCAGCAAAAATCGTTACTCATAAAACATATTTTAGATTAAATTGAATCAACTTAACGTTAAATAATTTTGCAAAAATTTTACATTATATTTCAACAAGGATTTACAGAATGACAAATTTACTGAATAGCACCGCGAACACATACAAATTGCTGCTAAATGAACGTAGTAAATCATTCTATAGATAATAATGCTACAGTTAAAATTTAAAACTGGAACGTCGAAAAAATTGTATAAAGAGTCTATAAAAGAACGGACCTATATCAAGAGTCCTGTGGAATTGTGCGGCTCTATAATTTTATTGTGTCGAACTATGTCGAGCTATTGACGCCGTCAAATCAGATGTCAACAGTCAAATTATCAAATCCTAGCGCCAGTTGTGAGTTCGACGTCTTATTTGTTTTGTTTGTGCTTTTCTTCAGTTTTTCTATATTCTAATTACTTTTCATCTTTATTAAAAACTTTTTTTCTATTTGGTATCACAATATACGTTACAGAGCGGCAAAAATCAAATATAAGTACCTATTCGAATTCCACAGGACTCTTGATACACCTACGTTCTTTTATAGACATTTATATAAACCTACAACTGATAATTAAGATTCTCACATCATGTATCAATTCCCTTTAGATAATTCTTTTCCTCTATATCACTGCACTCGCTATAATAATGAAAATGTGCTAAAAATATTCAAACCAGATGAATCAATTTTAATAAAATAATATCTTTCTTCAATTCAAATAGAGAATAATAATAGAAGCGTAATAACAGTTTTCCGATTATAATAAATTGTTTAAAGGTTGTAGGTACAGTATAAATTGCAACAATATTTGATATGCAAAAGTTGCTTGTACAAGGCTGATTTGAATGCATAAAGAGATCATCAAGTTGCACTTTCCCAGATAACATCAAATTAGGATACGAATGATTGGACCAGTGTTCTATTTATTGACAAATCCATGTTTTGTGCATGTCGATTCGATCATCATTTACAGTATTTTGAGAAATCTGATACATTGACCAACAAAGTGAATGTTAATACCTTTATATCGGTACATAAAATTGCTCACTTTAGTCTAAACGGCGCAGCGCATTGTTCTCCGACTGACACAACATTTTACTTCATTGGTCAACGCCCTTCCGTAATAAAGTAATAAATAATAATACTAGATTGTGACACTCTTGAAAAACCAGATGATATAACAGAGAAAGGATTTTGAAAATTGCTCCAGTGGTTCTTGAGTTTATCCGGACGGAAACATATTATATGTAATAGTATATTAAAGAACGAGTTTTATAAGGCTTGATTTGGCGCACGAGTCCCAAGTGTAGAAAACGACCCGTAGGGGAGTTTTGTATGGGAGGAGTGCGCGAATGCCCTTATAAAACGAGTTTTTTATGTTATTTTTTAGAATTTGCACCCTTGTTTTAATTTTTAAATAAAAAAATTAAATTTTCAAATTCTAGGGAATTTTGTATTAATTGGTAATTCAAGGTAACGGATGCAACTGCATCTGCAACATATATTAAAAAGTAGAGTTTGAACATTAATAGTGGAAGTTTTTTGGTGTAAATGACAATAATACACTGAAATATGGTTACAAATTTTCTTAGAAATCTATTAAACCACGAGTGCCAGATTCTAAAAACATACGCATACACCATTTTATATTCTCGTATTGGTAAGGTGAAAAGCTGTCAAGTTTCCTTGTGGTTTATTTATATTTATAAATTTTATATTATCTAATCACGAAACAACAATAAGTATACAATATTACGTCTCGGGGATAAATGTGTAAAGGTCTAAATCTGACTGAGCTTGGATAAGATTTTTTTTAAATTAAATAAGATTTGCAATCCACTTTTTAGGTATAAATATCTAAATATTAAATACCTAAGTATTGTGATCAAGAAAATTTGTAATCGAGTCAACTTCGATCGACGTGCTTCTAGTATGTAAATTTACATCATTTGAAGAGTTTAATACGATTAAATTTAGTTACTGAAAATTTGATGGACCTACTTAAAGTTGGAAACATATAGCTCTTGAAACTGCACCCTTTTACAACTTATCCTTTGACATTAATTTAAAATTTTCGTCAGATTCTTAGTAGGCATTCCGTTGTTGCTTGACCACAGCTGCACACATTTTTATATGAAATGTCACCAAACTCCCTAACCTTACTTTCTCGCATTCGTCATTTAGGCATTGTTAAAATGTAATAAAATAAATTTTCCAGATTCCGCAATATTATCGGAAATTTTTGTATTATAAAACAAAAATGTTTATGTAATTATGTTATTAATATAAGCTCTTTCAATATTCTTGTAATATTTTTTAAGTTTACATATTTTTAACAATAAAGATTTACAAAGAAATTACTCAACATTACATCTCTCCGCTTTTTTTTTTCATTTTTTATTTTATCAAGTAATTATCGGTGCCATTCAATCGCCGCCATTTCCAAAGCTGACCAGATGACAAATTATCTTCATAACAGGATATTTATTTCAATTTAAAATTGATTCCTCCTAATAGTTAATTAAATTGCCCTGGTAACATGAGACTACTACTCGTGAACATTTTCCTGTCCAACCATTTTGAAGTTAGTACATGTTTATTATACCAAAGCAGTAATAATTGTTGCGGTTACATTTTCATGGCTGCAGAGCCTAAAACAGATAATAGTGAACCAATAGGGCAAAACTATAAGGTTATGGCTTCAGGATCGGAGCCGTGTTCTGAATATACATATTCAAATTCCCAAATGAGCGAGCGTTTCTGTCTGAATATATTTGCGCCGGAGCCGTTCGCGTTATCTGCAGGCCCTTACAGCGAGGATTCCTAGATGAACCGCCTTTGATATTGTAATTCCCTAATACTAACTTCATAATTTATATCCTGTTTTGTGCAAGGATATTCGTTTCTTACGCTCAACAATAAATTGCAATTAGTGTAATTGTTACGAACGCGCTCTGCATAGGCCCTCGTCTATGGAGCCTTCCGCGAATCGCTTCTTGACAATCACGGTTTTTATTTTGTTGTGTTGCTTTTCTTCGAGTTAAATATCCTTGCCAAATGAAAAGTTTAAGACAAGAAAAAAAAACAAACACGGAGCCGGTGAAAATATTCTGTTCGGGATCATTTAGCGCTTTCATAATTGTATGACAGCGGTGGCATATCGGCGTTATGCAAAAGCATTTGGAGTCACGTTGGTCGGTCTGAACCCCTGGTGTTGAACAAGAGTTGCTCCTCTCCGGTTATTAATGAAGGTTGCAAACTCCTTTAATTAATTTCATACTATTATCCCCCGCATATTAATCAATACTGGATGGTGGCTTGGCCGCTGTCTCAAGTTTTGCCCTAGCTGACAAAACGTCGACCGTAACACTTCTTCATACAAAATAAACCAAACAGGACAGCATCGAATTACCGCCTCTATTTAACTTTAACTCAGATTCCGGTTAAATATTTGGCCGGTGTCTTTTTAACGGATCTCGATGCTTTTTCCCACTGGACCAGTCATCTCGGACTCGAGGCCACAGGTGAGAGGTCACCGCTGGTCGCATCTTCATTTTTCTTTCAATGGTTTCAGCTTTCGAAACGAAAGGGTGCATATTAATAAGGTGCACGTTTGAATGAAAAATCAGTGAAATGCGAAAAAAGTCTGTTAACATCACACAGTTTTGTTTTCATGTTACTCATAAAAAAATTCCAAACAATGCATTTCGTTCGCTCTTTGAATAACAATTTAATTCAAAATGTTAATTAGCTTATCGAGAAGCTAAAATTAAAAGCTTTGGTAGAGTTATTGGGTTAATTAAAATAAATATCGAAATGCGTGTACAATAAAGTGAGTTATTTGGGAATCCTGAGAAGTCCAGCAAAAGCTGTTTTAATTATGAAAATTAACAAAGCGGAATTAACCTGTCCACGGACTGCTAGATTCATTGTCATCGCATCTGACAAGCTGACGAGCGGCAGATAAAGTTATTATCTCCGATGACGAGCGGCAGATAAAGAAAGTAGACCAGCTAAATAATTTGAAGTTCCTAACTCAAATTTTAACAAATTCGTTTCTGATACTTACAAAATCTATCCAAATTAAAAATGTTTAACAGACGAACAATTATGTATTTAAAAACAAATTCGGATTTTGTTCACAGTGTAGATACTAGATACTAGTCATGGTCATAGTAACGCTTTCCAAAACGAGCTATATTAATTTATCAGTCTAGTCTAGTCAATCTTCTATCTGGTTTCTTAACATTTCTTAAATAATTTGTTATGAACGTTTGAAGAAAAAATAGTACATACAGGGTGTTTCTGAAATACGTGTGTTCATTTTAACCAGTGGAAGAACGCGCCAAATCATGGGACTTTTCTCTATAACGTTTTTACGAAAAAGCAATACAAATTGATTTAAAATTTGGAATAAATTAACCATCAAAGTGTATACCCGTCTATGGGTAAGGGCGAAAATTTTCTGTTGTGATAGAAACAGAGCTTTGTTAAAAAGTTCCATTGTTACAGAAAAAAATAAATAATCAAAATTTAGATTCCCATGGTTACAAAAAATAGAAACTAGTTAATCACACAAAACGACTCGTTTGGTAAAAATTGTGGGGCAAAAAATCTTGGAATACTTTTACGAATTTTACAAAATGTTATAGAGAAAAGTTTCATAAATTGGCGAGTTCTATCACTGGTTAAAATTAACACACGTATTTCACAAACACCCTGTATATTATGTTACTCGGAGCAAAAATGGTTTTATGTGCTTTGGCTTTGACTTTAGCACATAAAACTTCATTTTTGCTCCTAATAATAAAATATGTATGTGGGATATAGTTTAAGCAAACAAGATTTGTAACAACTTTTAATGATAAATTGTAATGTCTCTCGAAAATACAACGTCAAACATAATAAACTTCTCCTCGCCCACTATCCATTTCCTACAACTCGGCCATCCTGAAATTCGTTCGCCTCGAACGAGTCAAGATCTTCTTGACACCAGGGCTTCATCATCTCAGCGCATGATTTGGTTGTTCTCGGACCGTCATGTGTGCCGATCTTCTTAACATCATAGCGGTCATTTCCAATTTTCTTGATTACTTCATACCGACCTAAATATTTGGGCAGTATTTTGGCATTAGTCTTAAATTGGGTTCTTTTTCTTTTGATGGCAACTTGGTCTCCAGGTTTATATTCTCTTGCCATTTTACGTTTCCTATTGTAATTCTTGATGTTTTCCTCGTGGATCTTCTTAATCTGTTGTTTCGCTTCTTTGCGCAGTTCATATCTTTCTTCAATTAGAGTAACAACTTCTCCTTCAGAATGTTCAATCTTATCTTCAGAAACATCAACAGAACAAACATCTTTTTCTTCATTTTTGCAATTCAACTCGTTTGCCATTTTGTCGACAGCTTCAACCAGTCTTCTTCCCAAGTTGTCAAAATTTTCTTCAACTTTTTCGGTGCTTCCTTCTTCGCAAGCCTCCTCCACTTCCTTATCTTCAAGGTTGACCTGACTAACATCATCTTCATTTTTAGGTATATTGGAATTAATTTCTTTTGCTATTTTATCCACAGCTGCTTCTAGTTTTCTTCCTAAACTTTCTATATCTTCATTCGTGTTTCTTTTTTCTTCACCGGACCCAAATGTTTCGTCCAAATTTTGATTTTCTTCGCTCTCCACACCAACGTCATCTTCAGAGCTTGTAATTTTCAGTGCATCATTTAGATTCTCTTCAGTATCTTCAATTTTGTCTTCATCTGAAATTTTCTTCGAAACTTCACCTTCTGGTAATGCATTATTTTCCTCTGTTGTATTCTCATCTTCTGCTGCGATTCTCTTTTGTACTTTCTTTTCATCATTCAGTAAGTTTGTTTCTTTCATTTCGGTTACATTTTCAGTTACCATCACTCCTTCGGAATTCATGATTAACGTTACTTTATTCAAGATTGGTCTTCCAATTATGAGATTTATGTCATTTATGGAGATTGCTTCATCCGATACAATGTGAATTTCGGTCACAAGTTCGCAATTATCAATGTTTATTTTTGTCGAAAATTTTCCAAGTGTCTTTACCTTTCCATTTCCTAAACCAGTGAGTGTAAGTGGAGTTTCTTCAAAGCGTGGAGCACCTATTTTCAAAAAAGCACTTGCCTTAATTAAATTAACGTCACTTCCAGTATCGATTAGAGCTTCAAAATCTGTACCACAAAGTTTTACATTTTTGAAATTTCTTGAATTTACTCGATCTGTTACTTCTCTGTTGCAGATTTCATGATTTTCAGGTGGTTCTTCGTCTTGCAATGAATTTGACAAATACACTGTTGGGGATAATTTCTTTTCAATTTCGCTTTGTTTCTTCTGTTTATTATCTTCGTTGCATTCTTTTGCACGATGTCCATAATTATTACATTTAAAGCACTTTGTTCCCTTCTCTTTGAACTTGCAATCTATTGATCTATGGCCTTTTAAACCACAATTGAAACAACGAATTTGCTTGCCTTCTTCTTTTTTATATTTCATATCTTGCTTCTTCATTACTTCTTCTCTAATCTCCGGTTCTTTCTTAGTTTTAAACATCTTCATTGAATTTTCTCTCAACGATTCGAAAATTTGAAGTTTTCTTTTAAACTCTTTTAAGTTATTAGCTCCGTAGAGAATAATTTTGTTACTCGTGTCGTCGGTGATGCCATCAATAGTATATTGGATAAGTGCATTATCTTCTACATTACCTCTTGAGGCCAGTTCTTTCATAATCAAAAAATATTCCTGAACAGTTTCTTTCTTCTGAATTTTTCTTGACGATAACATCTGATGTAAATGTGCGCTATTGAGTTGAGTTGAGAATTCAGACAACAAAGCTTCTCGCAGTTGACTCCAAGTAGAGATACCACATTCACTCTGTATATAAAGTTTAGCAAGACCTTTCAAAGATTTCTTGGCGAAAATGAATTTCTGTAATCGACTCCATCTTAACAAAACGGAAGTATCTTCAAAGTCTTGAATCCATTTTTCGACAGGATACTCGTCATTACCACTAAAAGGACGAATTGAATCTTCCACATCTCTAAAACTTAACGGAAAACATGAATTGCCTTTTGCATAATCGTCATCTTCTTCTTCGTCGTTGGGTCTGCTGCTTTTGAGGTTATTTACCCTTCTTAATCTTCTTTGATTTCTCTCTTCATCTTGGTCGTCTTTGGTATTATCTTCTTTTTTCTTAGAGGTTGTGACTCTTCTTTCTTTGTTACTATTTTTCTTCTTTGAAGCTGTTACCACGTCGTATTGCTCTGCATCGTCTTTATCGTCTTCATCATCATCTTTATCATCTTCATCGTCTTTATCATCTTCGTCATCTTTATCATCTTCGTCGTCTTCATTTACTTCATTTTTCTCCAACATGCTAAGGTTCATTAAGTGGCAGCAAATTTTTCTTGATAGTTCGTCTTCGTCACCATCATTGTCGAGACAGAGAAGATTAGTAATAGAAATCAACTCTCTTACTTGCAAAGTCTCAACCACGTATTCAAGTTTAGTCTCAAATTCCTTAGTATCTTCGTCGAAATCAAATCCTTTGAATGCGCGCAGCCTTGATCTGTTTTTTCGATCACCTTCTGATTCGAAAATAAACATATGAAGGGCTTTAATCGACTTCACAGGAGCATTTTTGATATTGTCTCTGATAAAAGCAATTTCACCCAATGATGTCATTTTTTGTTTTAATTTCCTCGTAACTGTCACTTGTTTTTCACTTTTCCGTAAAATAATTAGAATTCCTCTAATTTATCACCGTTCTTCTTTCTACAATTCTCTGTTTATCTTGTTTCTATCCCGGTTGAGCCCCCAAAATTTGTGGGATATAGTTTAAGCAAACAAGATTTGTAACAACTTTTAATGATAAATTGTAATGTCTCTCGAAAATACAACGTCAAACATAATAAACTTCTCCTCGCCCACTATCCATTTCCTACATGTATATGTACTATTATTATACCTAGTCCAATTTTTACCCTTTTGAAGTGACGTCACGATTTCCTTCCTCGCTTTCTCTTTATTGAAACGACAGAAACAGAAAAAAACAAAAAAAAAGGCACGCTTATTTACTGATGGTCACTTTGAGGTTATTTTGTGCTCCTGTCAATTTGACAATTTTTAATTTCTTTCACGTATTACATTGATTACAAACATAACCTTTCGAAGCAATTGTCAACAAATTTGACACATTTATAGTTATTTATGATCAATTCAAATTTGTTCTGATCCTAGCTCAAACATACGTAAAGTTACTAGATAATGACGTCATCGCAAAAGGGTAAAAATTGGACTATACATCCCTTTTTGTATATGATCTTTGCTCATTCATCATGATCAATTACCATTCGTTTTTGTAACTGTATTTAAAAACAGTAAGAGGTGAATCCCCATCATTGATAAATATGCATTTTCGTTCGTATTACATTATACGTTCGGAAGTTTTTACATCAATGTAAACAACATTTTCAGATAATTTTTCGTTTGAAACGTACCAGACGTAACAAAGGACGCATGCGGCCATTTCAAAACCCCGTGAACAGATATCAATGTTGTCGTTATGTAAATGATATAAAGAAAAGAAAATTTGTAACAACATTTATCAAAAAATCAAAATTTATTCGTTAATATTAATCGTTCAAAGTGGTTCATCATTTATTGTCCTTGACGAAAGCTTTTACTGACAGACGCTGAAATGTAGGTCCACGAATAATTTATGATATACAGGGTGTATTAAATGGTCCATGATATTTGCATCACATGATTCTAAGCAAAAAACTCTATAATTTATTTCAAAATCAAAAATCCACCAACACTGCATTCTACCTAGAAAATACAACCGACAACGTCGCCAACTTTTGTTTTTAGTGTGTTTGGAAGTGTCAGAGAAACGTAGGGTTATGAAATAAAACTGTTGACAGTCGTTTTGGTCGTAGTTCATCGTGTTTTTTAAATTCTTCGAAGCATTTAATGAGCGCTCGCTTTAATTTAGCGGTTAAAAGATTCCTTGTTTTTCGAGGCATTTTTATAATTTGATATTTGTAACAAACTAAAGGTGCAATTTTGGCGGAAGGTTGGGCCAACCCAAAAAAATGAAACTTATTCTAGGGATTTCTTTTTTTCTGTCAACATAATTGAACAGGTGGTGGATTTTTGATTTTGAAACAGATTATAGTACCAATTTACTCTTAACCCTCTGCTCATAGAGTTGTTAACAGTCAAACTTGGAAATTTGCCTCGATTGTAATTCCAACACTAATTTTACAATTTTGATTATTGGTTTAGGTATTTTTTGTAATTTCATTTTTAAAATGCTTTTCATAAATCTTTAAGCTATTACACCATTACAACTAAGCTAGAGTGATTTTTCGAACTTAAATCAAGTCAGAAAAGAACAAGAATTTTCATTAATTTTTGATAATAATAATAATTTAAAAATTATTCGTCTAAGACCACATTCACAGTAGAATTTTTTGTTTGCTATTCAACGTACATATGTAGATTCACGTGACATAAATATTATGCGCCCTTATTAATACACCCTGTATCTCGTTGATACTGTGACTTTTCTGTCGAAATTTGTGCATAATGTATGATATTTAATAAAGACGGCTGCCCGATGGATACCTACTGAAAATGTTAACACTAGATCAGAAAGCGCATTCGACAACATATTTCTGAACCAAATTTCATAATTAACCAGAACTTGACAGGACTTTCTGAAAATTTGTTACGCTGTATGAAATGGGTTCATTACTTGCCTGCAGGGTCAAAACGCAAATTATGGAGTTATGGAAAATTTCGTTCACAGACCGAACGAATAGAGGAAAAGGGAAAATGGAGACAGCTCCAAGGTCACTACCCGTTCGGTCGTTTACAACGCCCCTTTTCCAGTGATTGTTGCTCAAAATGAAATGAGAAACCTAGTGATCAACAAACTAGCGATGAAAAAGATAAATACGTCTCTCAGATACTCATGTTTCGACTATGTTTAGAGATAAAATTGTGCGCAGTCTTTTGCTTCAGCATTGTGTACACAATTAATGCTGAACAACCCTCGTATATCAAAAAAATATCCGACTTTAGATTCGCTTTGAAAACTGAAAAAAAATCGAAATTCTATAGGTAAAAGAGCAACTTAACTAATCTGGTGCATCTTTTGTCCTCTCTGATGATAGTTATCCAATCAAATAATTATCATGTCTATAGTATAGGTAAAGGCACTGGTATCCAGTAGAGGTCTTGGATTTTCTCATGGGCTGTGACCTTGGAAATATCTGCGAGAAGGCGGAGCGATAAACAAGTAAAAATCTGTAAATGAAAACTGAAAACGTCGACTACTTTACAAGCAAATAGACGAGAGAGAGACGACACTAACGTAACGAATGACGATGTTTTCCGGTTGGTTTGTAGCGCCTACATGAGACCGATATCCGTCGTTTGCGCAGATATGACCCATTGCCCATGAGAAAATCCAAGACCTCTACCATTTTCAAGTACAAAACAAAATTAAAAACACATAAATAAATAATATAATCATTACTTGAGTTCAAATCGTGTCATGTAAAAAATGGGCGTATCAAAGGAATTATCATTACTTGATAGAAATGTCCGTAATGATGAATAAATCCGGCCACGATGCCGTGCCCACTTTCATAACAATACGATAAATAATACCACAATAGTTTTTAATCTCGGCATTCTTTTTGTACATTACGCAAAGCATCTTCGAAAGCGAGCGATAAAAACCGGCTAGGCAATATAACTAGAGGGAATGTTATCGACATCCGTGTCCATCAACCTAGACGTAGAGATAATAGTGTAAAGCAGGCGAGTTAAACTGGTCCGGAAGGCTGTAAGAAAGAGGCAACGGGGTTCATAGACAGGTCGGAATATTGTAATCCATTTCTCTAGAGAACAATGCTTTATTACACAATAACCCTCCTGTGAAATTAAGCCTTTATGTTCCAATATATTCATTACTCATCTACACTATTCTACCACTATTACGTTCACCTTGCCCGGCTCTAACCTCATTTAGCAAGTCTCTACCGTTGAATTTTGTTTGAACTGGAGAAGTAACGAGCACAAGTGCACCACTGATACATACGAGTGTTGTTGCACAGGTCACTAGTGTTTCTGTTTTGGGATAAACTTTTTAAGGAGCAAACTGCCAAAGCCTCTCTAAACCAACTATTTTCGAGATATCCAATTTCCCAACTCGACCCAAACAACTCAATTATCGGCGGTTTAATGGAACTTCATCACAGAACAAAATGTCTTAAAGGTGATTTTCCTCTGACTTCCTTTCTCAATTAGCAAAGTGTTTGCGGTGTTTTCTCGAATTGCACGTTTCGAGTAGTTAGCAAAGTTAATGGAAACGTAATCGGAAAACATTCTATTGCTATCCAATTCCTCACCGATGCTAACGTCGTTTTCAAGTGGAGCTTATAATCAGTCGGAACTATCGACTCGTCTCTCACGGCAAGAGTAATTCTGAAGGTTTCAAATTAGTGGATGTTGAATCGTTAATGCAGCAATATCTTTTAAGTGCTTTAACAATAACTCAGACTCGCGTGTAACACTAATCTTGAACTTTATGAGTCTGACTTAATGAACACTGCTGTAAACACTCACAATTGGTCCAGACTCACTTCGGTGTGGAATTTGTGCAGTTCTGCCAACACATATCTACGTATTACTCTCTGTACACATACTGAATAGCTAATCAAAATAACTTCCACTTGAAATACTACCGTAGAGGCGAAACAACCGACCTTGTGGTCGCGATAAAGACAAAGCGTCCTTAGCTGAACAAAATTCAAGCAACTTCCAACAACCTGAAGTGAGAAGCTCGAATATGAGGACAAGGACGTCGAGGGAGATCGCTGCACTTCATAAATGTGTAATTCAAGCAAAAGCTTTGGGAAAATCATTTGAAATACGATGTGGCCGAGACTTTGCGACCCCACTGCGAACTTTCCTTGTATTACACTTATTAGTTATATCGGTTAATATTTCGTGGTGTTTTCTCTCTCTTTCACACTGGCCAGGACTGGTAAATTTCTACGTAAGATAAATTTTATTATTGACGAGGTTGTGGCGAACTGTAATCTGTCGGAAACCTCGGCGATGTGCTCTTGTAGCATCGGCTCGACTCATGTATATTAATGACCAGAACTGTACCGGCAAATCTTATTGCGAGCGGTAAGCCGATACCAAGGGACCGCGCCCGGATGGCCGCCATCTTGGTTACTCATACCCCTCTGGCTCTCAGGAATCTCCGTCCTTGTTCTCATCCTTGCAGGATGCTCGACTCTCCCTCCTTTCCTGCTGCTGAACGCCCCTTCCTTGCTCTTGAGTCGATACTCTGCAGAGGCTCGTTTTAAGAATTCGCCTGAAGAATCTGTGGACTTGAAGCCAGCTCTCGGCGAATCTCGCCCTTATGGACGTCGCTTTAGGGGAAAAGTCGCTTGACGGTCGACTTTTGGCGAGATCTCGCCAAATAATCAAGTTTCTCAAAAGAATAAGTTAAGATGAGTTAAGTGATTTGCCAGATAACGATTATTTTTGAAAGTAAAAATTTTATTTAAATTATGTACTCTAGCAAACCCGTTTATGGGGGAAACTAAAATACAATAGACTAATAACTTTGTAAATATGTATGTATTATAAGATTAATTAGAACTAACCACATTACCTTCCAATTCTATTTTTGGAGTAATTTTTTACCATATAATTTTCAAAACAAATACTCTTTCTTATTCGTTGTATTTATGATCTTCTGCACCAAATATATATTATTATTATTATTATTATTATTCCTTATTTATAACATCAAGAGATAACAAAATTTCGCACACAGTTGTACCTACTGATGTATTGTGATTTTTGATATCTTTTAACTAAGACCGACGCTGTTACCGTCATCCAAGCACATAGTTATTTAGTTCCAATTAGAAGAGATGCAAATTTTCATTTCTCTAAACAACATAAACAGATTAAAAAGATAAGTAGGTACATACAGGGTTATTCACGTAAGATGACGAGCCTGACCAGGTAAAAATGCAACCCAAATTACATTTTACAAAGCATACATTATGTTTTGGTATTTGAAAATTAAATTAAAAATCCAAGAAAGTATTCTATTAGTTGTAAAGGTACCTATATCTGTCATTGCATTTTTCGTTCATATTTAGTATTTGAAAATGTTTTCGCACGATGATGGAACCGACATGATCCTACTTACCCATTACTTTTTTTATTTTAATTACTTATTATTGTTATTAAATCATACTTTGTTGCAAGAGGTATTTTTCTGTCAGAACTTGATATTCATTATGCTGACGTTATGTTTTATGTGCATTACGATACTGTAATAGGGATCGAGATAGCTTTATAAATCGTATTTTGGGTTGCATTTCTACCTGGTCAGGCTCGTCACATTATGTGAATAATCCTGTATATATGAAAGTCATTTATGGATAATTAAGGATAATGTTAAATATCGGGTGTTCATTTAAATTTCTCCTCAAAGTTGGCCTTGAAGAGTCGATTGTGAACATACCTGCCCGGATTACAGATCACAGATCAGCTGTTTAAATCTAACCTTACTTTTTGCATTGTTTGTGTTTTTACTCTGTAGACTGACGAGTGGTGCGTTCACAATCGACTCTTCAACGCCAATTTTGAGGAGAAATTTAAATGAACACCCGATATACTATACTCTAAATTTTAGTTAGTTTTAGTAGAAGAAACTGCAAAGAAAACTTTTTTAAACTGTTAAATGATTACATAATTACATTATTTCCAACGCACTAGCCAACGCATGAAGCCATACATAATATTAATAGTAATTAGTAAGCTTAAGCAATGACGGGCGTGGTCAGTGTCCAGTGGTCAGTGTCAGTGTCCGCTGGAAAACTGATTACTGTTGTAGATGTGTTGGATTTTCTCATGGGCTATGAGTCATATCTGCGCAAACTACGAATATCGGTTTCACGTAGACGCTTCAAACCAACCGGAAAACATTGTCATTCGTTACGTTAGTGTCGTCTCTCTCTCTCGTCTATTTGCATGTAAAGTAGTCGACGTTTTCAATTTTCATTTACAGATTTTTCACTGGTTTATCGCTTCGCCTTCGCGCAGATATTTCGAAGGTCACAGCCCACGAGAGCATCCAATACCTCTAACTTGAATACTTTGCAGTCTGTAATGTCGTCTGAATAAACTCCGACGTGGATATCAAGTAGGCGTATAGCAAAATACATGATAATAAAAAAATAATGCTTTGAAAGGAATTAGACTGGCCGCACACTGCAGACTTTTGATCGGCCGACAATTTAGTTTTTTTGTTAATAACTTATTAAGCAAACACCTAAAAAAATTCTGTAGTGTGTTTGTAGTGACTTTTGATCGGCCGACAATTTAGTTGATTGCTTAATAAGTTATTAACAAAAAACTAAACTGTCGGCCGATGAAAAGTCTGTAGTGTGCGGCCAGTCTTATGATTATGTACTTGTTCAAAATGTCCGTAATGATAAATAAATTCGGCCTAAGTGCCGTGTCGTCTCATAATAATCTTTGATTTTATTGAATCGAAGCGAGATATATTCAATTGGCAACCCGATAATTGGGATAGTGTGGTTTGGTCGTGAGTGTCTAAAAAGCAAAACAAAACTATAGAACACTAATGAATCATTTCCTTTTTGGAGGCAAAATTATGACGTGATTTTATACCGTGTTAATTAAAGTTAAAGTACAATTTAGTATCTTCCGCTTAAGAAATTTTTCTTAGGTGTTTTTATAGGAAATTTCATAATGGGGCAACCTCTTTTCTCCTGTGTAAATAAAAGAATGCACTTTATTTGTGGTATTTTTAAAAATATTTTCTACTCCAACTAAAATCTAATGACTACGCTGAAACTGGAAGTTATCAGAAAGAACAAAAATATTTTTAATTTTTGGAAACGCTGTATTCTAATAATTGCACCTTATCTCTTTGTGTTTAAGTATAATTTCCGAACTTCTTTTTGTTGCTTTGACAGACAATACGAACAAATTATCAATATAGAAAATACATTTTTCGTAACACAAGCGAAGTTCATCTAAAGGGTGTTTTTTTAAATCTGGCGTCGAAATTGGCGTTGGAGAGTCGATTGAGAGCGCACCACCGCACCCGTGTAAAACGTAAGATTTAAACAGCTGATCCGTGATCCGTAACCCGTGTAGTACATTCACAATCGCTTCTTCGACGCCAACTTCGACGCCAAATTTAAAAAAAAAACACCCGTATAGTTGGCTGTGTCAATTTAAGGAAAATGTAATTCTCTTTAAATGATTCGTTGTATACAAAAATAGAATAAAACAAATTAGAATTGAATGGGATAGCAACAGATATATATTTTTAATTTTGTTAATTTAAATTATTCTGTTTTTTGTGTTTATATTAAATAGATACCAAGAATGATTGCTAAGATTTATTATGCAAATACTTTTCTATAACGACTGTTAGCAAATTTATTGAAAGTATGTAATTTTTATCAACTTATCCGACTTACAATACCTAATAAAAGGTTTCCACGTATAATAATTATCAACGGTTTCACATTCTAAAAACTATAGCTGATAGGTAGTTATTTTCCTTTTGAAAATTTCAGAAAATCGTAAATTAAAAGTAAGAGAGGTATTGTATCGGGTGTTCATTTAAATGTATCCTCAAAGTTGGCGTTGAAGATCGTCCGTTTGCAGAGTAAAAACACAAACAACGCAAAAAGTGAGGTTAGATTTAAACAGCTGATCTGTAATCTGTGGTGCGTTCACAATCGACTTTTCAATGCCAACTTTGAAGATAAATTTAAATGAACAATGAACACCAGATATAGTTAAAAATTGTAAGATTAAAGGCCTTATTTTTAAATCAAAAGTTTTTTGCTACTGATAATAATTAGTAAGTGTTACTATTTTTAGAGTTTTATTCAATTGTTCCAGACCTTATTTTAGATGTTAAGAAAGATTAGAAAAACGAAATGTCTTGTTACGTTAAAACAGAGAAATAGAATATGTACTCGAATAGGGTTATGTGGCTTCACAAACCCTATTAACTGTAATAAGGATTCCTTATTTGTGGTTTTTCAAGGGTGGATCAGACCTCATAAATTAACAGAGTGAGAAATATTGGTAAACCGTTTTCAAAGAGCACAAGTTCGGTCTCTATTCGCACATTATTCATACCTATGTATTTTTGTTGATAACATGTAATAACAAAAAATTACTACGTAAACCAAACTCCAAGATGTTTAATGTCCTTATGTAAAAGACTCATTTTCAGAATCGTGGAAATAATTTTTAATTTTTGTTTTTTATAATGTAGGTATGTTTCATACTCGTAGTTTGCTACTATTTAATTATATGTATTTGAATTAAGTATTACTGAAAGTAAAGATAAAGTAAATTACATAGATGAAATTACATAAGTTATAAGTTACATATGTGCCAGAGAAATACCTATATAATTTATACATGTACAGTCGCGAGCTTTAAATGTTGGTCGTCAAGGTCATTTTGAAATTTCCCGCTACTGTCACAAATTAAAAGTTTTGCCTGCTTAATTAGGGCCAATGTCAATAAAACGTCAAACAAAAAATTGCCAAAGTTTTATTCTAAACATTCAAAATTACGGCCCCAATTTCGTATTTATTATTATTATTATTATTATTATTATTATTATTATTATTATTTGGTATGTTGGTTAACAGGTTGTACACCCAAACAAAAACCAACAGTAAACAGCGTTATACAATGCAACAGCTCAAAAAGCGACTGTGTACCCGTTACGGGAAACGCTCAATTAAACCTCTGAAATGCAGGTAATCAATCTCTTAAATTGTCCAAGACTAATCACAAAAATATCGCACTCACTACAGTTGCTATTGAATAATGTGCAGGCAGTATAAAGAGGGGAACGATGCAGTATATTAGTAACTGCTCGCGGAACATAAAAAAAACGACCAGATCTAAGATTTGCCCGAGGCACATTGAAATAAATTTGGGATAACAAGAAGGGAGAATTAATAATGCCGTGTATGATCTTATATAGAAATATCAGAAAGCTATCATTACGTCTCATATTGAGAGAACGCAGATTTGCCATATCATAAAGAACAGAATTAGGAGTACCTCTTGGAGGAAATTCCGCAATTAACTTTAACAGAAGATACTTGGCAAACTTCCTCTGAACCGAGTCCAAAGCATCAACACCTCTTCGATAGATCGGCGACCATACAATTGAACAGTACTCCAATTTAGATCTGACCAAGGTAAAATAAAGTGCCCTTAAGCAACTCTCAGACCTGAATCGTTTGCACGATCGAAAGATGAAACCTAAAGTTTTGACTGATGATGCCACAATAATATCAACATGTTCATTGAAGGTGAATTGAGCATCAAATGTAACGCCTAAATCCTTGAAAGTGAAACACCTAGTCAATAAAGCATTCCCAATTCTATAATCGAACATAAGCGGCTTGGTCTTACGAGAGAACGAGAGAATGTAGCATTTGTCACGATTCAACGGAAGACCATTACTGCGACACCAACCATAAAGCACATCAACATTTGATTGCAAACGCATACAGTCAGAAATATCTCTAATAGTAGAATACAGCTTAACATCATCAGCAAACAAAAGCACATTTAAACTAAATATTTCAACGATATCGTTAATAAACAAAAGGAAAAGCAAGGGACCTAAATTAGACCCTTGGGGAACACCTGAATTTACAACTAGCCGAGCAGAATAGAAACCTAAAACATTTACGTAACAAAAACGATCCGATAAATAAGACTCGAATAGATTTAAAAGAGAGTCACTGAATCCGAAGTGTCTGAGTTTATTTAATAAGATGTTATGATCGATGCGATCAAATGCTTTTGAAAAGTCGGTGTAGATGACATCAACCTGAGTATTTTTATCCAACGCAGCTGAAATGAAATGCGAGATGCAAGATAAATTGGTGGACGTAGACCTACCCCTAAAAAATCCATGCTGATGTTCAGAGATAACATTTTGTACATTAGTATATATATAAGAGTAAATAATAGACTCAAATACCTTGGAAATATGCGGTAGAATGGTGACAGGTCTATAATTTGAGATAATATTCTTCTTACCCGACTTGAATATAGGACATATCTTCCCAACCTTCCATAAGCAAGGATAAACTGAGGTTGTTAAAATTAAATTGTATAAAAAATGCAAAGGCGTAACCAGTATTTGAGCACAATCCTTAAGGATAAAACCAGGAAGGGCATCATCACCGCTGGCAGAAGACGGCTTCAGTTTTAAAAGATGCCTTAGGATATCATCAGTAGAAATACTTCGCAAATGAATATAATTGTTGTTACAAGGATTATTAAACTGAAAATCCGTCATTGATGGTGACGAAAAATTCTTTTCGAAGTAGGATAGAAAGGCGTTAGCGATAGTATGCGGGGTGGAGTACTCGACCTCATCTAATTGCATAACTGAAGGAATAGTACTAGATTTTCTTTTATGGTTCACAAATGACCAAAAACAACGAGGGTCGTGAGTTAGTTGCTGTTCAACCGTAGAAATATACTCATGGTATGCTGCATTAATGCTGATCTTAAGATCACGTCTCAAGGTCCTAAATTCAATTAATGTAGAGCGTGACTTAGTTTTTTTGTATCTTTTAAAAACCTTAAACTTGTGTTTTAATTTCCTGATAATGTCGGTTGTATACCAGACCGGATAATGTGAAGAATTCGCTCTGTTCAGCGGTACAAACTGCAGAAACATGTCATATAACTTTTCATAAAATAAACCGACTGCCACATTCACATCGTTCACAGCATGCAGAAAACTCCAATCACAATTCGCAATACAATCGTAGAGACCCAACAGGTTAGCTTTACGGAAATTAAATCGTTCTTCCCCGCGGCAACTTTTGGAACTCTTGAAAAACTTGCGACAAGGCGACTTCAGAGAACAAATACAAAATAAAGGAGGATGAAGCGCACTCCCAATTAACAGGGGAGCGGAATCGAGCATAACACTGCAATCAAAATTTGATAGTATCAGATCTAAACAACGATTATCGCAATTCGTAATATAATTGAATTGTTTAAGATTTAAAATACTACAAAAATTAAGTAAAAGTTCGTTTTTAGAGTCTATTCTGCAACCATTATTATTGATATAATTAGGCACATTAAAATCACCTATAAACAGTACATCGTGTTCATACAAGTAATCCAAGACCTCCAAAAACTCCATCAGGGTGGCAAAGTCATCAACAGAGGTTTGAGGTGGTATATAAATAACAAAAACGAACACAAAAGATTGGGAATTCAATACAACTTTACAACCTATTATATCAATAATAGGCAAATGGGCAATAATATGGTCAAGATTCAGTTGAAAGACCCGATAAGATTTGTGAATTAGCAGCAAAACGCCACCACCACGCACGAGGCCAAGATCAGTAAAGTTTCTGTCCTTTCTGTAGATGTCGTAAATGCTATTATCAGCAATTTCCAAGGATGAAACATTATCAGATAGCCAAGTCTCGGACACGGCAATGACGTCACTTTGAGAACCACCAGTTGATTCAAAAAAATCAGATATCTTAGTATTCATACCACCGGCATTTAGGTACTGAACCAAGAATGAGATCTGCTCAGGCTTACGTACACTGTTGGAGGCAGCCGCAACAGAGGAGCCAAGGTCTAAAGGACTTATCAGACGGTCACCTCCAGTTAGGGTGATATTACTATCAACAAACAAAGACAACGATTCAATATTAACTGCCTCTTGATATAATAGTGAATCCGAATTTAGTTGCTATGAAGGTAAAGTAGCATCACCAAATAAATCTTTCTTTATATTAGCTATTAGATTTAAATAATACTGACATTCGTTAGTGTCCCAACATGCATGAGCAGCGTTTACACTAGTCAGATTGGTCTTTGAATTGAGGGATACACAGTTTATGCATCTTAAAACAGTAGATTTGCACTCCTTTACCTCATGGGATTCACCACATCTAGGACAACTAAGATTACGTTTGCAAAAAGTATGAGAGTGGTGATAGCCGTTGCAGCGATAACAGCGAATTACATCAATAGCATCAAATATATAACAGTTGTCTAATCCAATCAAACAGTGTTTCGAATTTAAAGCTTTAATATAAGTATTGACGTCAACTTGCAAGATGAACTGAAAAACATCAGGTTTCTTCTTAGTGGGAAAATATTTAAGGATTTTCAGCTGAGAAGGATTACTAAATACAGAGCTATTCTGCTTTACCAAAAATGATATAATGTGTTCTTTTCCTAAATCACTAGAAACCCCTGAAATGCGTAATCTAGGCGAAATGGTTTTTAAGTCTTTAATTTCGTACGAGTCCACTAATTTATTATCCAAAGCAAATTTTTTGAACTCGGAAGGATCATGGCATTTCAGAATAAGACCGCCATTTTTCGTTGAACGTACACCCGATATATCAACATTTGATTTAGAAGGATCAATTTTGTTAATTATGTCAGATTTGGTTTTAGAGACTGCTTGAGAAGATTCTTTTGGCATGACAACCACAGATGCACATCGCTTAATAGTGTCAGCATAAGATAATACGTTGGATAAGGGTAAATCTTGAGATTTATTCTGCAGCAATTCCTTCTGGGATAATTTATCAGTTAGTTTCTGAATTTCAGTTCGTAGTAGAGAATTCTCTTTTCTTAGATCCGCAAGTTGTCCGTTTAGAGAATTAAAATGATTCCTCATAGATGCACCGAAAATTTCAAAATATTTATAAATAGTTCCAGAGAATTCACTGAAAACATTTTTGAAGGCGTCAGGAACATTGTTTAAAGTGTTACTGTCAGGCAGGAAAGGTGGTAGTAAGACGTCGGTTTTTATTGTATTACCAGCAGTATCAGACAAAACGGTAGAAGTAAGGTTAAACATATTGTCAACAGACTGCTCTATATTAGGAATAGGTGAGGTTACGTCTGAAGAGCAACCTACACATACCCAACTGCGAACTTTGTCCTCAGTTTTCATAACTGCAAATAAAGCCTTTGAAACTCGGACACATGCCAAGTGAAAAACACCCGCACAGTCTTTACTGCATCTTAAATAATCATCAGAACGAGCGATAGTTTTGTTACAATTCATGCATTTTCGTCCCATTTTTATGGCGGCAAAAGAAGTGATGCCACTGCGATAGCACGTACTATCAGCAGTGGTAAAAACAACTCACCCACTCGATAACCGTAAAAGTCAATCCAGCACAAGAAAAAAAAAACACAAAAATAAAAAGGTATAAAAAAAAAACCTGAAATTAGGTAACGTACGATTAGTCCACACTATTTCAACAGAACAGGAACCAAAAACACTATTGATCCCTTTAAAAACCATGAAACTTGCAGAGCGTACACATACACGTATACACGCATATACACTTCGCACGAATTATTATTATTAACAGAGTAAAAATTATTTCGCTAACAGAGACGGATGTGTCAGAAGCTAGGGTGGCAATCCAGTTGGAACTTCCAAAAAGTTGACAAGATCTTGACAAGACAAGACAAATAGAATGTATTAGAGGTTAAACCCGTTTCACATTAGAGCACTTTCCATTGTGTCAAAGAATGACTTCGACGACCAAACTTTATTGCTTGCGACTGTACATTATGATACGATATTTAACAGAAATTGAGCTAGAAAGCAGTAATTTAAATCACACAATAAAATAAGTTATGTTATGACGCAGTGGTGCATTCCGTTTAATTCTTCTCTCATTGTCAGCATGCATATAGCATAGTGTAGCGCCTCTGTAGCATACCTAACATAAATAAACTTTTATTATTATCAGACTACTGGTCTTCAAACTGAAAACAATTGAAAACTGGAAGCATTTCTTCAAAACATTATGACAACACAAATTTTACAGAAATGCCAAAATATTTAGAGACAATATGTTACAAAAAATGTCTGATCAAGAGCAGCTGTAAAAAACAAAAGCATCGTAAACGTGTGGCGCTATTTTAATCCCAAAATTCTTCTCGGAGCTGTCACTTTGGTACATAACCTAACTTTTTCATTGATCCGTTTCTACGGAATGGCGGCACGGTCGAATATTAAAAGTAACGGTGGTTTATTCTTGTAGAAATCGTTCATATTCTCAGTTCTTCCTGAAACAGTTGAAACATACACCTATTCGTTATTCTATGACAAGAATGATAATAATGACATTTACCGTTGAATGATTCAAGCTAAGCCATAAGTTTTTCACAGCCTCTCTTGACCATACATTTTTCTAAACATGCGATATCTTGTTAAAAAATTATTTTATTTAATTAATTCTCCTTTACTATTAGAAAAAAACTAAAGAAATACTTTGTATTATTTTTATGAAAAAATACCCCTGTCTGATAGGTAACTGTGTTATTTACAAAAAATAACTACATATTCAAAATTGACAAAAATGACTTGTAGATTTAAAATTATTAATTTTGCAGTTTACAACAAGAAACTTCTTTTATAGTTTGACAGACTCCTGAGCATCCTTAAATAATTTTGCAGTGAATAAAAATATAAAAATTATATTTTTTGTTGAAACTACTAATTAAGAGATTCTTAATCCGTTTAGTCACTTAGTGAGATCGTACAAAATTTAATAAACACTTGTTTTTAAAAGACCAAGATTCACTTCATAATGATCTCTCGAATCCACAAAAACTTAAGTATATGGCTCATTAGCAGAGCGATACAGGAAAACTAGTCCCGAAAGCTCTTACGATTGAAACTTTCGTTGTTTTCCAGTTGCGTTCCCCTTCTCGCGCGACTAAAATATGCGCGCACGTCTGAAAATCCTGAAAGCACGTGGTTTTACGTCGCATAATCACGTGATAAAAACTGAAAAAATCACGATATATGAATGAAATATTAAGGGGAAGTTGGCCAACTTACTTGTACTCGGAGGGATGGAAATATGGAGGGGTGGAACTCCGCCTTCAGACCAATGAAACTACTTTGCCGGCGATCGATGCAAGAAAACCTTCTCAGATCGTAAAAAGACGTTTTCGTTTAAACTTAACCGAACCGAAAGCGGGACTGGTGGGGAGGAAGACAAAACACCAAAATCATTAGTCACCCTGAACAGGCAGGATATTAGTTCCTATGTATAACCTAACCTCAAACTAACAAAAATCCAACCTTGCTCGTAAATTATTTTGACACAGGACTAGAGTATTGGCTGTTTCAACTTTGCAACACTATAATGTGAAACTACCTTCCGCTTGATCGATATTTATAGTTGGATGTGTACTGGAAACTTTATGGGTCTCGAGTCTGCACAATTAATATTCTAAGATAACATGGTTATGCCAGGTTTTACATAATTGCGGCCTCTTTCCACTCATAGATGTTTAATTTCGGGGGTGGAATTAATATTCATGGCACAAATAAACATCTAGATAGGTATTTATAGGAAGCACAAATAATCCACTTCGTCTATGGCACCACCACAAAATTGGAACGACCGATGTCTCTTCCATCCTTCAAATTTCACTGATTCTCTCCTTCCAAGCCCGTCTCATTCTCGACCCTTCTTCGATTTTTGCCATCGAAAAAAAAAATGACTTTCAAAAATCAAAAACTAATCGACACTAATTAAGACCAAGAACTCTGTGACGGCTCCTGCAACCAATGTGACGTGAGTGTATAGAAATTTTGTAACTGTCAAACGCAGCATCTGCTCCAGCGTAAATAATTACCACCTATTGGAACATGTAACTAGATATTGATTTAGTGTATTCAAACATGTCTCTAACTTCTGCAGCAATATGCTTTGAGAATTTGCAATTAGCATTATTAAATGTTCAAATCTATAGCTTTGACTGGATTCTAATAATATTAGTACAGTTCAGTAGGTGTGGAGGATGCGAAATGCATCGGTAACAAGTGCACGTGGTGACCTTCGGGAACAATCCTGACTGAGTTTTTTGAAAAACAATGCGAATATGATTGGTCCAATAAACGTTTGCTTGGCAATAACAGTTGTAGGGGAATGCAGAGGATGGGCTGTGGAACAAGTGAAGTGTATAAGAATGGTCATCGTCAGTTCCAAGCTAACGCGTAGCTAATGACCCAAGCGCGACACAAAGGCGTCCGAATATCCACTCGTTCGATCCTGCTGGATGTTATACATAAGCACAACTACTTTAATGGACACAACTATTAAGAACGGCGGAATGAAAGATTCATGCGGGTTTTGTTCTATCCGAACACTGGCTAAAGTGCTTCTGCTTCCATCAAACATTTTTGCCATCACGTGTGGCACGTTGTGACGTACGACCAAGCTTCATTCGCGTACATTGATTTGATGTTTCAAACGTAACCTCGACGAAAAATGAAATTTGTAAAATAAATCAGGGTCATCTCATAAAAACGGTGACCTGAAATTCCTACCCAGATCAATAATAATTAATTAATGTATAGTTGACGCATAAGTAGACGATTACTTGCCAAGAAGATTAGATTTTACAACTACTGCCTATAGATAATACAGGGTATCGCAAAAATGGGAAGAACAGGTGAAAATACAATTTTACGTTTTCAAATAGTAAATTATATCATTAAGAGTAGAAGTGAGTCTTTTTGTGGTAAGGCTAGAGAGATTGAAGACCGAGACAATGTTGAGGTCGGCAACTGGGCAAAGCACAAAAAGACCTTCTACTCTGAATGATAGGTATATACTATTTTATTTTCAAGAGGATCACAAAAAAAATCGGATATGAACTCTTTTTTTTTCTTGCAGTTGCATTAAAATTGCAATTTTCAAATTTTAAGGCAACAGTAATTCCTTGAAAGTACTTGAAGTTTTCACAATACCTATTAGTAAATTCTACACTATCTAAATGATTCGATGTACTTTTAGCAAATTTCCAGGTAAAACTTTCTCAAAATGGTGAATGATCGCTATTTGTAATTATTATTATTCTGAATACATACATACTTCAGATATTCGCTAAATATAACAAAAATTACCAAAACATGAATAGCAAACGATTACAACTTACAACTGTTTACTTTTTAACGCTGAAGGGCCATCTTGCTTGCGCTATTTTTGATTTTGACATCACATCTGCCCACAACGGGCGGCTCGTTAAATACGACAGTGGCACCGGTTAAATATTGGATAATAATTTCGTTCTCTCACTTTATTAGAGATAATTTAATTATTAAATATCTCGTGTAATTGATAAATAAATCGTAAGAAATGCTTCAAATAACCTTACATTTGACTCGGTCGAGCCGCCTGTGGCCACTTCTTCTCCTAGGACTTGAAGTACTTCTACTCCGCTCAAAAAAAAAGACATTTTAATCGTCTCTATGGAGATACAAAAAGGCGCGATTATCGACCTCTTGAAGTTAAAGGAATTTTATTTATTTCTGTATAACTTAGTAGATTATATTGTTTACCTTTTGACATTTTTCAGTCATTTTTATTTCAAGACACTTCAAATCACTTTAGCAGTACTTATAACTGATTTCTTAGGAATCTTCTCCTAACAAGCTCAATTTTGGTACATTTTATCATTTGGTATTCTCTTCGAAGGATAACTCGTGATTGTAAAATAGATTTTCAATTTACATATATTATATTTCCAGCGGCAGTAGTGCCCTCCTTTAGTAAAAAATTTGTTAGTTTTGAACAACGAAATTATATTTAGCAATTCGCCTCCCCTTTGACAGTATTGATTTTGCTCAGAATCCATAGCAAAATCACGTTTGTAATGTCCTGAGACTGTTTGAAGGTTTATCATTAATTACGTGCATTACAAGCAAGTCTGTACAGGTCGTTAACAAAATACCTCCCTGTGTTCATCAATGATCCATCCCCAAACAGCGTTAATTGCTTAATATTAGACTATGGACATCCAAGGTTCATCCGAAAAGAATCTTCAGTTTTAATTAATGTTATGAAAATCAATTTTTGAAATTCTTATACGTATACAGGGTGTCCCAGAACTGCCTGCCCAGAGAAAAAAAAGAGTATTTGGGTAAATGTGTTAATCTGAATTTTAAAGAAAAAACGTTCTATCTCAACCAACAATCGAGAAAAGACATCTTAAACTTGACCAATTAGAGTTGAGCACCGTCAATGTAGGATGATAATACTTTTTGCTGTCTAGCAACCTACACACCTACTAATCTTTTTTAAAAGCGAATTCTTTCCAACTTATTATGATCAAACTTCAGACAATTATTTTTGTTTCGTGTTTTAACATCCCCAATCCCCATGTAAAAAAATATTTTAACATTGATGGATACGGCATGTAAAATATAAAGTATGACTTTCTTTTAAAGAAATCATGAAACACATTTGCATAAAATCATTTATGTCCTTTTGCGGAGATTGTTTAAGGAAAAGATATAATATATTGCATAAATAAGAATATAAACACCGTTCACGTTGTTTTGGCATAATGGGAGGCCATGATTTATTTTTTTAATGTTGGACACACTGTTTGATTTCCGTCACCAAAGTGCCTGACATGTTTCTAAATTTCCTGCGATGTCTGCGTACTCTTCTATTGCAAACTAGTAAAACTGAGAACACACTGATGCTATTTATAACCTCACACTTAGAAAAACATTAAATGAAAAATATCAACCAATTATCACAATGACAACAGTATTTTCCATTAAGTTATCCTAAAATCTAAGTTGTATTAATTGTAATCAGTTTTCGTTTTCGTTTTCGTTAAATGTAATTAAATTATAATTATTTGACTTTATAATAATAGATATAATTATTTTATCGATTAGTTTAAATCAGTAATGATTAATAATTGTTAGTACTCGTATATATTTGAAATTGAAGGAAAACAAATAGCCCGATAAAATGAGTGAATGTCTTAAATGAATTTGTGAAGTGAGTATTGTTAGAAAAGATGAATGAAAACATATAAATGAAGAAATCGATCGACCAACGGTAGACCGTTTAGTTCTTAATTTTAGCGCGTCAACTGGTGGGAGTCTAATCTATTCTAATCCTGGAATCTATTTTTGTTCCAGTAAATTAAAGTCGGTGGGGAAGTAGAAGTTTTCCGCCGAGGAAGGTGCAGCAGCTATGGCATCAGACCGGTCCATTCCTGTGATCATCCAGGAGTATTTCCACTCTGTCGCCTCCATGCTCACATGAACGCGTCCTCAGGAACTCCAGCTAGTCGGGAGAGAGTCGGCGAAGGCCTAAGCTGATTACATACTTTGTGCAGCCACTCTCGCATGGTCGGTCTCTTTAGCAATACACAGCAGCCTCACTACCGGTACCGATTTCCTCTGTAACATTCAACCTGACCAACATCTGATCATATCGCCTCCCCACAAGGAACATCTCTACAGTCGATACAATCATCAACCTTCCTGTCGACGACAAATCGCCACAACCGCAAACAAATTGTCCTCCGCCGCCGCAAATATGCATCATAAAGCCGGCCGCTCCCGCGCCGCCTCTTCCGCTAAAACTGCACCATACTCAAATGAACAACGCTGACATTGCTTGCAACACGATCTCGACCAAACTAAAGTTTCTTAACAAGTAGTGATTAATTTTTAAAAAAGATTCAGTTTCAAAAAGTCAAAATTTTATAATAGAAATCAGTGAAAAAATTTACAACTTGCAGAAGACTAAAACAAAACGATTTGTCGCGGCAAGCATCAGCGCAAACAAATGAAAAAGCAATCTGATGTAGGTACCGTGCCTACAGTTTCCACCTCGACTTCGTCTCGGTCTTCAATCTCTGGGCTCAGCACAAAAAGACTCACTTCTACTCTTAGTGATATAATCTACAGCGTGATCAACAATGACTGAGTCTGTTGGCAATGGAACAATTGAAAAATATTGGTATTTTTCTGTTTCGTAATTGGCACTGACCGGATGTTTTAACTTGACACGACATTAAAAAAAATTAGGTTATGTGGGGTATGTTTATGCTATTACAAAAATGACCCTTTGATGATAAACGTCACATTCGCCTGTCAACTCTGTCAAAGTTGACAACCGGAAATGCGTTTAAATTACAGTGGTACCAAAATCATTCAAATTTTGATTGTTACCAACAGATTCAGTCATTCTTGATCACGTTGTATTATTCTTTTATAAATTGTAATATTTTTTTTAAATAAAGACTGCTGACTTATTCATAACAAATATACATCTGATTGTATTTGTATTGTATGAATTATACCTAACTAGTTTTGAAATTTGATCTTTAATTATCTAGAGCTAAATCAAGTTAAGGTAGAGATTGACGAATTCTGATAATTTGACAACACTCCATCCTGTACTGGCTTGGCCATTTTGTCCAACAGCGGTATCGCAGCTAATACCCGTGCATTTTCTTGCATTTTGCTGGTATTTCACAGTGGAAAAAAAAATTTGGACGAGTAGTCCATTACTCAGCGGTGACGGCTTTGGATGTGGAAGACAGAGTGTGACAAGTGTGGATGCTTCCTTAGGAATCCAATTACTAGGAATGCCTCCGTGGAATCGTAAACACTGCCGGACCAGAGAGTTGGCGTTCACATGATGACCCATAAATAGAATGGGTCTGTTGCGATGGTGGACATGGCCATTATCAGATACGGTAAGGACGGAAATCGCCCGCCGCACCTAAGAGTGTAATGAGGCGAAGGGGTTGGAATTAAGCAGCCGAGGCGAGAAGGGTGCAGGGAACGAAGACGGTTCCGATCAATACTGGCGCCAGCAGCCTCAAGGATCTCTCTCTAAGGACCTCGGTCTTTCTAAGGATCTCCCCTCCGGCGAGCCGGACTTAATACCTCCTCGAAACAAAGAGCTTCAACGAAATAGTGCTGCGTTCGTCTGATTTTCGAATCGATAAGAAATTTTTGATTTTTTAAGAACACGGTAGAAATCGAGAAGATAAATAAATGTAGAGTGGAGCGTCACGGTAAAAATGTCTGCCAAATTTTGCCGTCCTGTTTCGTGTATTTCATGAGTAATGCATAATTAGCAATTAATATGCGGTACGGACAAACATATCCATAAAACAACACGCAGAGAGTGGAAAGCGGATTCACCGTAGAATTTATGTATTGAAAACAATGAGAACAACTGACCAATAGTGATACTATTAGATCTGCTGTACGCAGATTATCCGTCAGAGCAACGAGCATAGTTGCGTTCAAAGAGCTTTAGCGTAATTCCTGGCGATTTTCGTTCAGTGTCGAGCGAGAGAAAGCAAACATCACACTTTAAAAATAAAATTATGAAAGTCAAATTAATTCCATTGAATTCCTAAAATCTATTCTGAATGTGGGTACAAATAATTAAATGCTTCAATTTTAAGTATATTTTGCAATTAATGTACAAGTTTCTTGGTTAAATCTTATTTATTTACTTCAGCTTTTAATATGTTAGATTCAGAAACGAATTTGTTAAAATTTGAGTTAGGAATTTCAAATGATTTAGCTAGTTTACTTTACCTACCGCTCGTCAATGGAGATAATAACTTTATCTGCCGCTCGTCAGCTCGTCAGATGCCATGGCAGTGAAATGACACTTTAGCATTAGCAATCCAGCAGTATAATGTCATATTTTACTGACATTTGAAGACAAATATATATCGGGCCTTCAAATAAATATACCTATATTTAGAGTAGGCGTAGGCGACATTCTAATTCTGTTAACAGTGTAAAGTAATTTTTGTAGGTAACCAATTATTCTCCAGAGTTACAGAGGTTACATAGTAAGTTTTTTTCCAATTTCATATTGTCATATTCCGTGGAGAGGGAATATGGAGAATGCACTACAAAAATTAAAAATATTTTCTAACCTAATTTTATTTCGTTAAAATGTCAGACGTTTCTTGTGTCATTTTCTACGCTGGAAAAATGTTGCAAACAATTGAATTTCCATAGGTTGCTCTAAATATAAATTTATTTGAAGGCCCGTTATTAGCGTGCCTATTCTATCTTAAAATACAATATTTTCTGCACTAATGTTCCATTAATATTCTTTTTTTTTATTATATATTTACTTATACTGCTTTAATCTTAAATCCGATAAATAAAAAACATTTTTTTATCTCCAACTAACGAAGAACTCAAATCTGTATAACGGATGGTAAAAGTTAGATAACCACGTTTTCAAATGTATCTTCTTCAGACGGAGCTTTCCACTAACTCTCATTTTAATTTACGAATTATTAATAAAAATGGAAAAAGGACTAAACACATTCAACGTTCGTTCAGTGAACGACGTATTTGACGGCATGTTGCCGCTAAAAATACACGTCCCAACCTTTTTTTACCTTTCCTGTGCATCCTGCCATCTGGCACTCGGTAGCGTAACTAAAAATTATAAAACTGTCTCAGTTATTCGTTTTTTCTCCGCGCTTAGATCTGTAGCGCCAGCTACCACAAGAGTTTCAAAAAGTCTCTTCAGGGGCCCGGAGGGGTAACCGTGGGCCGGTCTGCGATAGCTCCGCCCCTAACATGGCCTCCTTTGATGATAATCGCAAGGGATTTCGCTACAGAAGAGGTAACTTTAGTAGCCTGTAGTCCCGGCATGCATTACTCAAGTCCGCTTCACACTGCCCGCCAAACCGACGTCTTTGTGATCTACTGCCCAACCTCGGGGAAAGTATTAAAGCCGGGTTCACAACACTACACCACCGAGTGAACAAAGGGACAGTGCTGTTTTCCACAAAAAATGTTACTACGGTCGTTGACATTTTGGCCACTTTAAGCCCTTCATAAGCAAAACAGTCTCTTAACCATTTTTATTAATTTGAAAATAAATTAAAATTTTTATTCCACTCATTTTTCCACCATTATTGTCATAACTGTTACATAACTTTAGAAAACTTGCAAATGTCGCACACATCAACATTTCTGATTAATAAAATTATTTGCGGTAAAATAGAATCTTGTGGAACTATGTAGGTATAGGTATACTGATTTATTGAATATTCTTACGAATTTGAGGTTATTTGTCATTATAAAATTGACATTAGGGGGCGTGACGTACAGTTATTTTGTTATTTCAGGGATTGTGTTTACCCCACGATAAATATTAATAATTATTGTTAGTTTGGTGTGATTCAGGCTGGTGGTGAGTTTAATATTCACAAAGCGCCGCAATATAACGGCTAACAGCGGCAAACATAACTTCGCGGGCGATATTAACGTATATCGGCCTACTTGTTTGCTTATCTAGATGTATTATGAACGGTGGCGCCCTCAACTTCAAGTTTACATAGACCTAACTACAACACTGAGATATTTAGATTAAGTAGATAATGCTTTTTAGGCACTGATTTTATGAATAATTGATTCAAAATTACTACATATTTAAAAAAAGAAAATGTTAGTAAATAGACCCTCTGTGACCTACTTATCCATTATCCTTTTTGGTTTAATTATTTATAAACTTTTTACATTCTGAAACCATTCTTCATCATTCATATTAAACCCAGTTTCTTTATTTTATATTGTCTATTCTTTAGAAGAAAACTCCTTTTTGTAAAATTAACACCAAAGTGCCATTTTAATTTAAAGATGTTTTTAGGTATAAATGGGAATGATTTTGTTGAATTCAGGCTAAAATGCCAGCAACATGGTGCCTTAAAAAATTAGTCAAAAAAAGAAACTGTAGATGTTATGCACTAATGCGCATATTCTCCTGATTTAAACCGAATAGAAATTACGTGGAATACGTTGAACTAAACGTCAAAATTATTTGCAACAATTAAATACTAAATACTATTTGAAGCAAGAATGTTTAAAAAATTATGAATGAATCATATAATGTTAATCTGGTAAAGCAGAAGTACTCAGTTTTGAACAAATTTTATGCTGCTGTAGGTATCTAAATATTTTTGTAATGCAGTGGATTTTAGTTACTGGGATACATCTTTATAGTATTAACCACGACCTACTTGTGCGTGAATTTATTCCAACACTTATTAGATAGGGATAGTCGCTAGAAATAGATTTTGGTCTCAATATCATTTTGAAATTTCGTGACATTATCACAAATTGAAAAATTTCACTTCATTATGTCCACTGTCAAGAAAATTAAAAAAAGTTAATAGTACCTACATAATAAATATGTATCAAGGTTTTCTTTTTGAAATTTTTTAAAAATCATGGCTCCAACATTACATTTTAATAAAATAAGAATTGATTTCATTAATTTATAAATCATGTTCCAATATACCTACCTACTACTTCTCATTTCATCAATAAAACTTTACAAAGAGAATTTAATGACAATTAACATCACACAACATAGTTATTTGTGTATGTGGTCGAGGTGCACATTAAATTTTTTAGACGACCGCACGAATTACAAAGCAAAAGACATCATTGAAAAAATTACAAACTTATTTTGTAGGTGTATAGTACATATGCACTTTTTTCAAATAGATATTATAATATTATAAATAATATACATATTAATTTTGTCGGTTTCGTTGCTAACTTACTTAACAGACCAACAGATGGCGCCACGATCAGCGTCCGAAAAAAGTTACTTTTCGTCCGCTTGGGAGTATGTAAAATTATCGTTTTCATTGAGGGTGCCTAAAAACATTTTAGAACGAACAATTATAAATTGCTCCAATGGTTACACATACCGATATGGTATCTATCTGATAGATCTAAATTCCAGCAATGGTTGTTTTTTATCTACCTACGCATTTATTTAATTACACGGGTACGTTATTTAATGTTTTCAAAATGTTAAAATATTGATAACCTCATTATTTTATATAGATCATCCAATATTCTTTTATAATACAAATTCTACACAATCGATGGTTTAAGAACAATGGAAAGAAAACTGTATTTTTCAATTTTGACGGTCATATGACTTTTAAAAGACCAACAAAACTTGAAAGAAAATAGAAATATTGCTCTTTATACGTATACAAGTTAATACGACAATTCTTATGATTTGATGACTTTTTATAATGATTGGTGAGAGAATAAGAACATTATCGCCTTTCAGATAACTAACACTCATTCGAATGCAGTGAACGTCAGTTCTGTTTTCAAAATTAAACCAGTAATAATAAAAGTCTAAATGGAAAAATGGGCAATACAAAACCGAAAGGTGGTCATAACGGTAAAAATTAAACTAAATTGTTATGAGAAAATTGTTCAATCTTTAAGTAGTACATCATACTAACAATTTCATGTTAAAGATGAAGAAGTCACGAAGCTTAAGTGTTTGGCTTTGGCGATAAACATGTAGGTATTTATTATCAAACTCTAATAATAATAATATAAAAAATAAATATTTTTTATTTACCTATATGTCTTACTTAAAAATCTCATGTAAAAAATAAAATATGATTCCTCAATGTTTGGGCCATTGATTTCTCTTTTTTTGAAGAAATATTTTAAGATCTTTCTTAAATAAACAATTTTCTAATTTTTTTAATGCAAAGAAAATAGACTAAAATAGTTTTTTTTTGCAGATCGTAATGAAAGTAGCACTTTTTTACACGAAAAATCGTAGTGAAAGTAATATTTTTTGCATCACTTTATTCCATCTCCTTGATTGTCAAGACATACCTATTTTTTTTTTTTTTCATAAATCCTTTTAGAACAAATTTCTCAACTTACATCGATATGCAAAAAAATAGTGTGTACAACACGTTATGAAAATCTCTTTTTTTTTCAGTAATTTGCTTGATTAACTCGGGCTACGCCCTCGTTAATCAATCTGCAAATTCGTGAAAAAAAGTATCACTTTCATAACTAGTTGTACAAATAACTACTGTATTATCTTTTTTTTAAATCTACCTATAAACATAAATCAACCTACTCAGCATGCGGAATACCTGCACTTGCACGCAAATATAATGTTTAATTAATTAATGACATTAAAATAAAAATTAGTAGCAAAGCTTTTTTGTTATTCCCCTATATAGATAATAAAAGTGGATTATCGTATAAAGAAAGATTTTGTTTCTCACTTTATTAAAACATTTACTAGTTCAACAATAAATTTTACATTTGTAGATAAGTCTAATAATATTGAACATTATCAACAAACATACTCGTAACATAACATTGTTTACACAATTGTAAAAATTTCTTTGTGGTTTTTCGTCAATAAACGGCACACTTTTTTGTAAAAATGATTGTTATATTCCTATGTTTATAATTTACATCACAAATATAAGAATGCCGATGCGTATCTCCTTTACAAACGAAGAAAACGCACGTTGGAACAAAATCCTTTAGACGCTACATGTTTCAGTTCCACGTTATAATAAGCGCAAACAATGTAGGAAACAACCAGTTTTTCAGGTGATGCTTACATTATTTCCACGCGAGACAAATCCGGCAGATGTGCTTTTGGGAAGCTGAGAGCTTTGTATTTTTTTTGTTGCTGGACCAGTTACTAACTGACCACTGTCCACTCTGCTCGCATAAACACATCATTATAATTAATGCAAAAAACCAGTTTCTGAAAAACCGTTAGGAAATATTAAAGAAGGGATGCTGCTGTTCCAGACGAATCATTTAGTAGACTTTCGGTGCTTTGATGGTTAACTCACGGTGGATGTGATCACTTCGAAAGAAAAAGTTCGGTCAGTAATTCAAACTTTTCACAGTAGCTTTTTAGTCGTTGAGTAGCTTTGTGAAAATCACCAAAGATGGCGGTTGGGACCATTAATCTTTGGTGTAGTTTGCTGAAAAGCTGAAATCGGATTTTTACTCCACATAAAAAATAAAAATGTAACAAATAATTTCCGTTTATTTTTAATAATAATGTTTTCACCAATAATGTTGAATATTTCAATATTTAAAAAACAATGTATAAGGACTAGCAGAAAATTGCAATAATAAATTTAACATTAAATACCTACTCTTCAATTTTTACAAAAAAAAAAATTAACTGGCAGAAAATTTAAAATATACCTGTGTTTGTTGAAATATTTAATTATCAGTAATTAGATTATTGAGATTACTTCAAACAATTATTGTTATACATATTTGCAACTATTAATTTTAATTAATTATATAACAATTAAAAAATAATGTAACGCAATGTTTATTTATACGCATTAGCAGTTTCCCTGATTTTAGTTCATAATACATATTTAGTAGGAAATACTTCGAGTTGTGACATCTAGCGTATAGAAGCTATAATTATTCAAAGGATAACTTTCCCTGTGAAAACGGAAACTTTACAAATTTACCAATTTATAGTTACATATCAACAACATTTATTCAACAAATAGCTTGTGAGAATAAACGAATGGAATAAAAGTATTACGATAAAAAACTTTTTGTAATTTGCCTCCATTTTGATTCTTAATAATAGACATATTAACGAACGCGACGTCATCATCTGCAATATCATTGTAGCCATTAATTCACGGAACATTTTACGAAAATTCTTAGGTTGGCTAAGCTTGATGCAGAATTATCATGCATGTCAGTTTAAATTAGAAAATGTGTCAAGAACAGGAAGTGTCTAGTGGAAAGATTTGACCGTATTTTTAGCAATTTCACGTCTTTCAAGGGAGGTACATGCAAGATTATCTTGATTATCTTCCATATTCGCGTTTTGTGACAGAATTTGGATAAAACAAAAGGCGACTAGATCAAATTTTACTTAATTAACGGGCAAATTACAAAAAATAGTAGATATACTCGTAAAAAACTCGTTTCATAAGACCTTGGACGCACTCATTCTTTAAAATAACACGTGGTGACGCCACTCGTTTTGTAAACTTGAATTCGTGCTTCAAGACTGGTCTTATGAAGCTTGTTTTTTCATAATTCAGCACGTTTAAGCATTATGCGGTCAGTTTGAAAAATGGAAATATTCTTTCCGCTGAATTTTTCGAATATTATTTATAATGCAAACAGGTTAATTTTCATTTTTCCGTTTCTATTCATTTCCGCACCAATTATTTTGAATGTCAACCCCTCATTTTTTTGCAGACTTGAATAATTCCTAACATTCTGATTTATGACGACGTACTATACAGGATGTCTCAGCTAAGACTTTCGAGCCTAATATCTCGGTTACTCTCGTGTCAAAAATGGATTACTCCCTAGTATTTAGGGATATTCGTTACTAGGTTGCCATAAATTTGGTTAGGTTGGAGGCTATGTGGTTTCTGGTGACAAACAAAAGATATCCCAAAAATGTAAGACAGCAAATTAATTGTAACAGTTGCAAATGACTAATTTCTCGCTAAGTGATAGATGATTTTTCGTTTCACAATCAATTTTGGTTACTGGCGGCATATTTATTTGGATTTAATCTCTCAATTCAAAGTAACCAACCTTAGGCATTCAAAATTACTTTTGAAAATTCTAGTTACACACAACATGAAAAACGTTATTTCCCTAAAAGTTCGAATTCTAGCGAGTAATCCATTTTTGACACGAGAATATTTGTCAACGGATTTTTATGAAATTTAAACTACAGATACATATTTTAAACGGTGAAGGTTCAATTAGTAATAAAAAAGTTACCTCAAGTTAAAAAATGTAATTGTAACACATGTTTTCTTTATTGAAAATTAAGCGCAAATATTATTAGATTGTTAAACATTAAAAATAGGTGTCTACACAAACAATTAACTAAATCACTCGTCTGATTCAACGAAAAGATTAGATTTTGTTGTTAAAAATGTAATCTAAATATTGAACGTATTTGACCAGTTACATTTTTTATTGGCGATCAATTTTTGATATAAATCTTAAGTGATTTAACATTTTAAAAAGGCATGTAACAATTACGTTTTTAAGACTTGGGTTATTGCATTAAAGGGATTTTACTCTTCATCGTCTAAAATATCTGCATTTTAAATTTCACAAAAATCCGAGATATTAGGCTCGAAAGTCTTAGCCGAGACATCCTGTATTTGAACTGATGGTCCTTAAATATTGATTTTTAAATGTCAATTTTACATAGAAATTTCCACAAAAAATAAATTCATTAATAAGAAGGTGTTGCCGTTTAAAGAAACTGACGATGAGGTCTTCGTGTCGATACAGAAAGAGGCGGAAAAATAAAAATAATCAAAAAATATTTGTTTAAAAAGAAATCAAAATTGACCTGTCCGTGTTCTTTTCGGAAAGCTCAAGGAGAAAGAAAATCTTTCCATTATTCCAAACTTGTGGCGCTCACTGTAAATGCTTGCCATTAGATAAATGCTTCTGGCAGTCACTGCAATCTCAATAAAAGATAAGTAAGTTATCAAAAATAAAGTCTCTTTTTTTCTTAAGAAAAATAATTTGCTCCATTTTTTAAATAAAAACATTTATCAATACATATTTTAGTTATATTGGGTATTCATTTAAATTTATCCTCAAAGTTGGCGTCGATTGTGAACGCACCACTCGTAAGTCTGCAGAAAAAAAACACAAACAATGCAAAAAGTAAGGTTAGATTTAAACAGATGATTCGTGATCTGTAAGCTATGGTGCGTTCACAATCGACTCTTCAACGCCTACTTTGAAGATAAATCTCAAATGTATCTTCATGGTATTGTTTGGTGAGAAATACATCTTAAAATTAATGAAATAAAATTAAATAAAAATTTCTAAGACAGATATTTTAAACGGTGAAGGTTTATCGCTCGTCTGAAGCTACTAGAATATAGATAAATCATCTAGAAAAACCTCAAAATCACTGCACACTCGTTGAGGAACTTTGCAGTAAAAAATTCTCCCCTGAAACATCTATTAATCCTAAACACACCCTTAACATAAATCAAATAACTATGTTATATCCGCTTATAACGTCGAAAATTCCACCAATAAATCAAATTTTCTTAGTTTAAGGCGCCACAGCGACGACGAAATTCGACGCCAGCAGACTTATGTCTCCATCTGGGAGCCAAGATCTCAACTTTCATCATTAAAAAGCTCAGCAGACTCGGTACAAATAAGAATAAGGTTTAATGAAGTAAACATTTTTCGACAAAGTGTCGTTCAGCACTTCTAAAAAAATGTAGGTACAATTATTGTCAAACGTGCAACATAAATAGATTACTTCTTTCTAGATTTCTGTAACACTTGTTATCGAAGAAAATTGCTTTTGAAATGGCAAATATTCTTGTAAATTTAAAATTTCACGTTTCACGTGATAAATACATCTTCCGGTCATGGCCGGATCGATAGAAAATGTAGACGTGCTTGGCTTGAAGATGGTGCGCCCGCCCCCATTCCAACTCCGGCATCTTATCTAACCCTCGCCTTATAGCACCCCCGTGATTACGAGGGGCGTCGTTCATCTTACTGTTCGTTCGTACTGATTATAGTCTTCAAACGACCCCTTAAGCATATGATTCATCTGTTAATAACAGACAGAAGGGTTGCCGTTAAAGCAATCTAAACACTTGAAAGATTTAGTTTACTAACTAGGAGATTATTGCCACGCTGAGGAAGGGTTCCTTGGCGGAAATTTCGCCGTCGGTATTGATAAATTTCTATCAAAAACAGCCGGTCTTGGCCAAGACGTCAGCGCGAGCAAGCTGCGGTTGTCAAAGTCTGCTGTTGACAAGTGCAATGAAGGGAAGTCGCCACCGTCACGACGCTAGCGACGTCGTCTGCGAAGCGGATTTAATTACACTTCAACACCAAGAAACGATCGAAAAGTTTTATTGCGAACATTTCTCTAACAAATAACCCAATCGAGGCGGACATAAAGCTGCGTAAAAACCATCACTGAACTAATAAAAGTCGGCTAAAATCTAGGAATCTTGTAAAATATGGCCACTTTGCTTGAGATCTGGCCGGATCCCAAGCGAATTTCGACTTTAAGCATCTGGACGTTGGGGCGCTATTAAAACAGACGATTCTTTATGTGGGGTAATACTTCCAATACATAAACCCCTTTCTTTGGCAGCGACATTCGCGAGGGGAAAGAATAAGGGCTTCTCACCCCTCCATCTTTACGACATGGTCGAAGCGCGCTTTCTAAAAATTATCACAAACAGAACTTATCTGTTGCGTTGCAAATGAATCCCATTTTTCGAAAAGTTGTCGATCCGGTTATGTTTTGGTTTCACAAAAGTTGAATAACCGGTTGGCCAAAGCTATAAATTTAGATGCAAGAGATGTACAGCTGCCGACCCCTCAACATTCATCTCAAAGCTTTAAGTATTCAGACAATATCGAACATTTTTACCAGAACTAGAGGTAGAGAACGTGAAAATGTGTGTATGTGTAATTTTAATGAGCAAGAAATTTTAAATCTTATGGTATGGTCATTTGCCGCCAAGATGTAATCAACTTGAGTTTTTTTTAAATATTTTTAGAATATTAGTAAGTCAGTCTAAAACTAATACAAAACTGAATTGTTCCAAATTAAAAAATACATTAACTTAAAAAGTTTTTAGTTTAAATACAACTGAGCTTAGGAATAAGAGCTGTGAGAGATTGTTAATGTTTCGATAAATTATAGTTATTCAATTGAGACTTTCGTTGACAGAATAATAACTAGATTACTGCGCCTTGGAAATTTGTTTTCAAACGGCGCGATAATTTAAATAAACTCTTAGATCTTAATTTAAATTTTCTACAGTCCATTGAGGCAACGACACCGAATAAAGTATGTAATCAATAAATTTTTGTTAAAATTATTGTAAAATTATTGCAGTCCACTAAGTCCAACACAATGTACCTACATTTTCGTTATTTATTAGTGCTTTTAAATATTTATAACCACTATTATTCACTACTACAGTACAGTGTATTAAAAATGGCGTAAAATCATCATAGCAAAAGAAATTTTAGTATAATACTCATTTACAGTTAACTTGGAAATTTGCTTCGGCAGTAACGAAAAAATACATTTAAATAGTAGATACTAACCCTCCACCACCCGGCGGCACAGCAATTTTGCCGGAGTACGTACACTATTACTATCAAGTAATAGTGCAATGCTAATCAATTACCGGAGTCTCGCCTCCACATTTTGACTTTGTTGTGTTTTATTATGTTCTGTGTCAATGTTAAGGAACTTTTTCACGATATGACATGAGTATAATAATAATAATATACCTTTTTGAATTTCAACTACCAATGTGTTACCTAAATCCAGAATTTTTAAATTTTTAAAAACAGATTGCGGTACTATTTCCGTTGCTGAAATTATACGTGGTAAAATTGATTTTTTTTCTAAACACCAAAGATTTCTGATAGCAACGGAGAGCTCTAAATATTTATTAATTTTTGTATTATATGTCTGTGTTATATTATGTGAATTTGGAACAGCTATATCTAAAAGATATGCTTGCTTTTGTTGTTTATTTAAAATTATAATGTCTGGTCTGTTATGCTTAATATGAATGTCCGTTAAAACTGTTCGATCAAAATATAATTTGTAATTGTCATTTTCCAAACAACTTTCTGGTGTATAACTATAATGTGGTTGTGTATTCTTGAATAAATTGAATTGAACAGCTAAACTCATGTGTACCTATAATTTTAGCGAATATATCATGACATTTCTTATATTCGCTTTGAGCCAAAACGGTGCAAGAAGAAGTGATGTGTTCAATTGTTTCCCCTTCAGTTCCGCAAATCCTACATTTATCAATGATCGATTGCAAACCGCATTTATGTGTTTTTAGTATATCAATAACACATTATTTAACAAGTAAAATACATATTCCAGCACAAATTTTACCATTTTGATTGTTGGTTTATTTGTAATTTCATGGTTTAAAATTTTGAAGCTATTGCAACATCGCAACTAAGCTAGAGTGATTTTTCGAACTTAAGTAAAGTCAGAAAGTAACAAGGATTGTTATTTTTGAAACATTTTGAATTAAATTAGATTTTTTTTTGTATTCAACGTAAATTTGCGTCAAAAATATTAAGCACCATTTTTAATACACTCTGTATTTCGTGGTATAATTTCTTTCAAAAGAAATGTAGCCAAAGATGATGGGCTAAAGCTCGGTTACGAAAATAATTTATAATTTTATTCGGAATCGTATTGTAATATGCACATTCCTAACCTTATACGAAGGCGAAAAGTTAACCATTCCTTTTTATCTTTACTTCCCTCTCTTGGTCAGTAATAGACAGTAATAAACAGTAATAGGGGTAGATTATTATTATAACAACATTTGGGAGACAATTTGAAATTTAATTTTCAATGAAATGACATTGCTTCGTCAATACCAATCCAATTCCATTAAAATAAAACTCGCTAGATAATTATTTTATGCACTAGAACACATTAATTAGAGCATAATTTCGAGACAAAAAATGTTGTTGCTTGAAGGATATATTTCAAATTTTACAATACTTTATCTGCCTACAATTTATTGATTTTTATGTCAATCAATCTCTCGCTGAACACACTATACCTAGTAGATAGAATAGAGCAAATAATACAATGTGGAAACTACTTATGGAATTAATTCAGTAATTTCAAAATAAATGATATTTTTGTAGAACGCTAAAACAGGTCAACTCTTATTTTAAAGTGCGACAACATGGAGAATGTTTTTAGTTCATTAATAAGCAATTAAAACAATATAAGACTCGAAATACACTAACATTTCGAGAAATCTGACCTGACCTGACCTGACATAACATTTCGAGAAATCTTCTTTATTGAAATACAATTAAGAAAAGAGAACAGTAATTATTGGAGGTAAACATTTCTGATAAAAGTTTCTTCGTTTTCCAGATAACGATAACGATCGGGTGTTCATTTATAGTTAATTTATGGTGACAGTGACAGGACAATTATTGCGATTATCATCTGCGATGTCTGGCGACGTATTAGACATTTATTCATCATTTTCGCTGTTCTTATCGATTATATGAACGTGCATTTTCTTATTATGCACCAAATAAGCACCAGAAATAAACGATACAACACTTTTTCGGGCAAATAAAATACTTTTGTTAAATGCAACTGTCAAACATGTTCATTTGTTTTAGTCGCTTTACTTCATTTTGTCGATTTCGTTGCTAAACAGACTAATAGATGGCGCCACGGTCAGTGTCCAAAAAAGTGCATCCGAAAAAGTTCATACGAAAAAGAATTACTTTTCGTCCGCTTGGGAGTACGTAAAATTACCTTTTCCAATAAGGGTGCCCAAAAAAAAAACGATTTTTCAAAATTAGATGCGTGTGAATTAAGAGAAGATCGATTCTTAGTAATATGTGATGTCATGAGAAGAAAGAGTATCTCCCCCTCATACCGGGTGGGGCATCGTATACGCGCACGCGAGAAATCGCGACTTTTAATTAAATAAAATTGTCGAAATTTTTTAGACTTACCTGGCTATTGGTAAGGTACATTTCATAATTTTTTGATAATTTTTCACTTACAAACAAAGCCAAAAAAAATTAAAATGTAAATTTCAACCAAAAAGTCAAATTCTGATTTTTATACTAACCTACCCAGATTCACTTCCTATAATTATTTACGAAATCGACGGAAAAAATACCAATTAGATTTTGAATTAAACGCAGTTTTACATTTCAACTTTCAAAATCATTTTTATTTATGACCTGCTACTTGTGCTGTCGTAGATTTAGGTGACAATGGAAACTGTCAATTTTATGGCAAAAAGGTTTAAAACGGTCGGCTATACCTTTGTTGGGAAATTATACCATTGTGCCATAAATCACCCGTCTGGTTTACGTTTAAATAAAAAAGCGAATTATTTAGCTAACCAAGTCAAAATTTGTAATTGTGCCACCAGGGTTTGATGGGCTAGCAGATACAGATTCATTTAGTGTAAAAACTTTATAGGTAAATTAGCAGTTAATTTCAGAAAACTAATAAAACTGTTACGGCCTTATTTATTAACAAAAAAAAAATACAAAATTCTCAAATATACCCTATCCATAATTAGTCAGGTATATAAAATTTCGCCAATTTTATTTAATTAGAACTCGCGATTTCTGGCGTGCGCGTATACGATGCCCCACCCGGTATAATATAATAATTTACAATAATTAAGGCACATCTGTTAAATAAAAGTTCAATAGCAATTGAATTTTGTCTACCGCCCGTACAGAAAAAAACACCTAATTTCAGAACGGCGTTGGTTGCAAATCTATCTGTAAATTAAAAAATACATTTGAACGCAACTTTTAAAAAGTGTTTGATATAACAGACAATTAACGAAAGGGGTTTACATTCGTTTACATTTATGACGCATAAAATTCAGACAGGCGAAATTTATTTAGAGAAATATTTCGTTTGTACGCCAGACATATGAATCAGACATAACAACGACCCATTTTGCAAAAGTTCGTAGAGAATTTTTAACGACAGAGAATATTCATTCAGTATACAAAAAAAAACAAAAAATTCTCCACATGTGTTTCAAATAGGGCGGTACGGTTTAATTAGTTTAAGCAATTAATTAAAGCAATTAACTTGGTTAATTAGCTGACGGTTAAACCGGCTAAAGAGTGAAGCCGACCAATAAAGTAACCGGCTCCGGCCACTCTATGTGACGGGTTAAATTTAGCCGGTGTAACCGGTTGAAGTGTTTAATCTGGTTAATTAACTGATGATTATGTTGTTACAGTTGCTAATTAGTTATTGGTCAATTTACTTCTACTAGAATAATTGTAAAAATTCTTTAATTAACTCATCATCTTCTTTGACCAGTTTGGGTCTTTGGGTGATATAGCTTTTTTAGGCGTTTCACCATCAGCTAATGAGCTGCTTAAACTGGTTGAACTAATTAAACCGTACGGCCCTAGCCTTCAGCACGATGAATCAAAAATTCTCCAAATTTACCGCTGAAGTAGGGGACATGTGTCACTTGAGCGCCGCGGTCAGAAAAATTTGTAGGTAGCGTTAATCCCGCAGGACAGTTGCGCCCGGGTTACCCTTTACGTGTAGGACAGTTGCGCGCCTGGTCATCAAAATACTTAATCAGACCTGATTGATTATTTAGGACTATTCTGAATGAGGTGACACTGAATAAAGTTGTTTTCATATTAGCAAACGAGTGCATCATTCTAAAAGTAAAACACGTACCGTACCAGTATCACTGGCGATATTTTATATTTTTATAAAATGGAATTTTCTTACATTCTTATTTCTTCTTCTTTCAAACTAATTATGTATATTAATTTGTCATTTACAAAACAATTGAAAGTATGATCAAACTAAGGTTAGATATGCATCTAAAGGATTTCGGCTGTCACGGCCTGCTTAACGACAAATTTATTTGAACAGTCGTTAGTTAAACGATGATTTGTTTAATGTCTTGAAAAATACATGAAGAAAGATATTTTTGTTATAATTGAGAAAGGCATCGCTTTTGATTTAAGTTTTGGAAAGGATACAGTTTATGTGCTCCACCGCGCCATAAATCACGCCCTTTAATCAAGACAAATATCAGCTCTCAACAGCCAAAATGCAATTTAGAAGATTAATACTGGAGATTCTCAAATTCATCTTAGGAGCACAACAAACTTGGCACAAACAACCGCAAGCCTGCCGCATCCAACCCCCGAAAAAAAAACTTAAAGAGGAGGCTTCCGTCGCTCCCCATTCCACTTCCTTTGTAAACGGCGCCCCAAAACCGAGCAATAGAGGGTTGCTAACATCATCGATAGCAATTTCGGAGTCCGCATTGGATAAAAATGCCTGCTCGTAACATGGCGGACCCTTAACCAAAACTTGGCAACTATCTGTAATTATAAGAGGGCCCCTTCTGAATGTTATGAATATTGAGACGGCCACAAGCTATAATTAACATAAGATCTGAAATTCCACTTCGACGGTCGAATTTCAAACTACCGGCATACTTTACCAACTTATCGATTGGATGCTGGCTTTGTCTTGGACCGTCTCTCTCCATCCTAGAAAAAAATCATTCGTATCGTCGAGTTGTTGTTTTTATCGAGAAAAGTTTAAATTAATTCAGCGAGTGTTTGTGTGTGCATGTGGTATAATAAAGCGAGGAACCCCGGAGCTCTCTATACTTTAGTCTTACTGACTTGCAACTTCCCAACTCTGTAAGCTCGAGTAAGCTTCTCGTTTAGTTCCTAATTTGTACATAAAGCAAGTAAAGCTTCTACCGCAGGGTTCTTACCTCAACTTTGAATCCATCTTAGACCACAGATGTGTTTTTGTTAACACTTGATCGATGCCGATAGACGCTGAAACAAAAACGCTTTTCGCTCACTCAAAAGGTACTCTCCGATTATTATTAAAACAAAAGCTAAAATCAAGTTTAACTAGTCAAAATTACTAATATAATACATTTTAACGAAAAACAGCTGAGTTTTCCAGCAAAGTGTCTGTTAAATTTTCTTTAGATAGCTTTTTAGAAAAATGTAGATAAACTAATAATATTTAAAGCGATAAAAGTCGTAGCACCACACCTTTCAAGCAAATTATATAAAAAAAAATTATAGCACGAGTTGAATGGAGCTCCTCCGATTTCACGAGTCATATCATCGATTACTAATCATATCAGGATTAGGAGTTTATATTTGATGTGAAAATACATATAATAATAAATGAATAATTAAGTAAAATTTCGATCCATAAATAGATAAAATATAAATAGATTTGATTATTGATAACTGAGTTTTTTGGGACTTACTAATTGCTTTTCCTTATATTAGCCCTGTCTCAATTATTAGTATATCTGTTTTCAGTGAATAATCACGCAGAAAAAGCATTTTTAGCTATCAAACTTGACAAATATCATTACCTTTAGAAACGGACCAAAATAAGATCTTTAAAGTTATCACTGCGATATTCTCTTATTACCCTATTTTAGCCAATTAAAAGCATTGAAAAGGATTCATGAAACACATAACCCCGACCGTTTGCAAATGTCAAAAAATATGTATGCTTATTTGCTTAATTTAAATTGAGTTTAGCAAATTTTCTTCCTTGTTTTTATTCAAAGCAAAATATGTATTGGGCGATTCAAAATTCAAAATTCATTAGCTTGCATTTGATTTTTTCTACACCATCGCACATTGATTTGACAATTTTCAAAATTGTGCGACTATGAACTGTCAAAGAAATGTCAGCTCTATCCTACCTACAGAGTTGCCACATACATTTTCGTACATAGTTGCCATACTTATCCACAATCATTTTGAATCACCCAGTAATAGGTATATGTATTATAGATTTCTACCAAAATCTTTCTGGATTCTACTAAGGACTTTAGTTATTTCATTTTCAGGTTAAAACGAATTTGATTAATTCATTAATTCACATTAAAAAACAGATTTTTATTGTTATTTCAATTAATTTTATGTTACATAACTTACATAATTAAATAAAAAATATACATCTTTTCAAAAAACAGAAAATTTACACCATACTCGTATAATTCAATTTGTTCAAGATTTTGTGATATTTAATATTACATATTAGTCATTTTAATCATTTTTATATTTACTCATAGTTCGAATACTTTTAAAGCTTATTTTATTTTTAACTTAAAAATGTGCAATTATTTGTTGTTTATGTCCAGTTTCTTATGTTATAATTAAAATTTAAACAATGCTCTATTTTGATGTTAAATAGACCACTAATGTTACATACAACTATGTATTTTAAGATTTGCAAGAACTCAAATCCAATATTATAAATACTGGAAAATGTAATTTAGTTCAGTAAAGGACAAAAAAATACTATCTATTTACTAAGAAAAATATGAACTTATCAATCCATTGATAATTGAACAAAAAAGAAATAAGGGGGGGCTGTGGAAAACAAAATTTCTGAAAATATGCGGCACAACTTAATAAACTGTCACTTGTCAATTACTTTGTTGACATTTGATGAAGTTTTTACATAAATTTTATTTGAGAAAATGATTTTCACTGGAAAACACAAAATATTCATTCATAACAAAATCCCATTTTCGAAATGGAAACGTAGAAAATGGTGGTTGGATTTAACACACCTACCCAAATTTGTTCGTTACAGTTTCGACAAAAATTTGTATTTTCCTTTTGTAACCTCTCTTTATCATCATTGTTCGTATTATTGAAGCTACGACACAGGTTTTCAGAAGTTTAGTTTTTCATGGGCGCCCCTTGTCTGTTGTTTTCTTGAGCTTTACATCACATCTATAGTCTGGTCTAGAGCTAGACCATGGTATAATCTGAAAGTAATAACAAATTTCTTAGTAAATTTAGGAGTGCAAAAAATTAAGTAAAAAATCAGAATGCAAGAAAAAAATCTAAATTAAAAAAGTTGGTTTACAAAAATAAAATCGTAATATGTAATAGAAGTAAAATTGTGAAATTTAAAAAAATCATCCGATATAATTCACCACAAAAATATTTTTTGCAAATAATAACTTCATTAATACAATAATTTTTGCGCGATTGTACTCTATTTGGTTGTTTACCACGTCTGTTTCCAAGATGGTAAGCTCTGTTTACTCGTTGCTAACGATAAACTGGATGGTAAGTAATTTTTGGTGTTCTAGAACGGTAAGTAAAGTTTATTCAAAATTAATCGATTATTATAATAATTTTTATGTAGACAGAAGTTGAAGACAAGATGTGGAGGCACTTTCTGGAAACTCATAAAGCTCTTGTAGTCGGCTTTCCTTGGCGCTGCAATGAAATAGCATTAGCAAACTTGCCGCGATATTGGCATTGTCAAAATTTTCATACCCCGCATTTTCCCTGTCTTCTTGATTAGGTACACATTGAGGTTATTGGTTTCGAAAATAATTCTTCATTTATGTAGACAGAAGTTGAAGACAAGATGTTAGCACTTTCTGGAAACTCACACGGCTCTTGTAGTCGCCTTTCCTTGCTGCTGCAATGAAATAGCATTGGCAAACTTGCCGCGACATTGGCATTGTCAAAATTTTCATACCCCGCATTTTCCTTGTTTTCTTGATTACAAATTGAGATCGTTGGTTTCGAAAATTCTTCATTTATGTAGACGGAAGTTGAAGACAAGATGTTAGCACTTTCTGGAAACTCACACGGGTCTTGTAGTCGGCCTACCTTGCCGCTGCAATGGAACAATTTTAGTAACAGACTTGCCGCGACATTAGCATTGTCAAAATGTTCATACCCCGGATTTTCCTTGTCTTCTTGATTTCATATTGAGTTTGCTGGTTTCGAAAATTCTTGATTTATGTAGACAGAAGGTGAAGACAAGATGTTAGCAATTTCTGGAAACTCACACGGCTCTTGTGGTCGGCATTCCTTGCCGCTGCAATGAAATAATATTAGCGAACTTGCCGCGACATTAGTATTATCAAAATTTTCATACCACAAATTTTCCTTGTCTTCTTAATTACACGTTGAGGTCGTTAGTTTCAAAAATTCTTTATTTGTGACGCACCCCGCATTCAAAGTTTCTTCTACAATATCCACTTCGTTTTCGGAATCACTAATATCACTCATTTTACTGCTTGTTTTTCAACACAACTGGCGATATTTGCGCACAAAAACTGCAATGGCGGTAGTTGTTTGCAGATTGCCTTAGAAACGCGATACAAAAATCGACATTGTGGCAACACGATGTGAAGGGCGTCGTATCGCATTGCATTCTAGTTAGGAATGTTTTGTAATAAATATTCAATCGCGCAAAAAATCTCATAAGCATGACGAACGTTAATGACAATGTACGGATCTCAGACAATATTGGAGTCGTCGCAAGCTCCTCCTCCAAACAATTGTCTTCGATCCGTACATTGTCATTACCGTTCTTTATACTTAATATACTATTTCATTTCACGTATCTAACTAGCTCCGACTGGAAACTCCACATGTTGCTGACGCACTTAAATTGTTTGTGTTGAGTCTAGCCTGTCTTTACTAAATCTGAGACACGAATATTTGTAACAAGAACTGACGAATAGGTGATATACAAAGTGATTCTGAAATAAGTTTGAAAAAATGTGGAGTACCTTGACACAAAATAATTCTGAGTAAATGACTTTTGGGGGTGAAATCAAAAGGATGGAAATTATCCCATATCCTTGTATTTCCGACGCCTCTGAATGTAGGGAAAATTTGTCCGAATTTGTTCACTTCATTAGCAACCGATGTTACATCAAATCCACGATAAAATCGTACTATCCATTTACTAAACTCCCGCACTGTCAAAGTGTTTGTAAGTTGCCGCACTGCCGTTTTGAGGCTAGTAATTTTTACTTTAACCTTGGCGCAAAAATTTCAAATTTGAAGTTACGTTTAATACATTCGCTTTCCTTCATTCAAAGAATTACTTAGGTACACGAAATGGCTGAACAAGAAGAAGATATGAAATGTAAAAGAATACTGTTAACAGCCAGAGAGAAGCAGGATATTGTTAATTATTGTTTGGAAAGAAGAGAATTCACTCCATTAATATAACCAAACTTTTCTTGTTGACGTTTTTATAACTAGATTTTGTGTACAGGCAGCTAAAAAGGTATGTCACCATAGGTACATCCCAAAAAAAAAATCAAAAATCTGACACTGACAGTTGCGGGAGTTTAATAAACGAAATAAATAATCGAAAGAAATAATATCACGTTTATGACTGACGGGCACATTTTACGTATGATTTATTATTGTTGCTAAACTACCAGGATAATCAGGTAAAATAACAAGACCTAATTTTTTTTCGGATAATTTTTTCAATTTTACGAAAACTTTTTGCTTTGACAATTTTACGAGTTGAATTTGCGCATCCTGGTTAGGCCCGAGAACTTAAGCTCGAGGGTTTAACCTTTGAATAAAAATGCCCAAATATCAGTGAGTAAAATTGTTTAAAGCAAAAATGTTTAAGTGAAAATCGTACGACACTCATTAATGACCAATAGAAAAATTAGTTCACGAGCCATAACCATGGCAACAAAAAAATTTCTTGGAAATTTTTTGTAGGTAGACCAACCTAACTGTGATTAATAAGTGGAAATTTTTTGCTGTCAAAGATGTTTATTAAATTACACAATTATTACTGAACATACAGATAAAAAAATTAAAACAAATCACTTAAAATTAAACATACAATTATTGTAATGAACATTCCCTCTGGAAAATACATCAGAACTACTTGAAGTTGTATTAGAATTAAGAACAACACGTGATTCAGATTACTTCTTTTTAGGATTTGTGTCGTTACGATTTTCTTACCGAATATGCCCTCGTGCATTGATTAATATCCGGAAATTTTATTCTCATGCATTTCCAAAACGTAATTAGCCCTCGTGTTCCACTCGGGCTAATTAATACGTTTTAAAAATGCATTCGAAAAAATTTCCGGAAATAATCACTGCACTAGGGATATTATAAGTGAAAATTGGGAAATTTATCAGATATAAAAAAATTAGGTCGTGTTATTTTTGGCAAGATTAATTCCAGAGTACAAACTTTATAGCTCTTCTTCGACAAGTTATCATTACTTGGTACTAACTAAAACTTTTTCACGTTAAATGCATTTACATTGGGCGCTCTATTTTAGGTAGCATAAAAATTTCACGATGTTAATCACACAACTTGGAAGTTTACGAAAGAATTTTATTTTAGCACGAACAAATCAGCCCTGACATTATTGAGCGCAGTGTACAAAATGTTTACTCGTGTTGGTGAGTGCTAATGTAGTAGGTACTTATATTACGCGACAAGGTTGGTAAGTGCATTATAACAGAACCGAGAAGAGTCCTGAAAAAATGAGACACAGTCGGGTCGTTGTACAGTTAATTTCAAAATTATTGAGAACACCTCAAAAATCAAAAAGTCGATTTATTAAATTTTTTTACACATGTGAAGATGCCTTTTTGAAATTTGGACCTCATATTTTTATATAGGTTAGGTAAGTTTGACAACATAAATGTTGCTGATATTTTAGAGCACCATAATATTGTTTGTTTTATACTCTACACGGTGCTCTTCGCGATGTTATAATATTGGGTTACCCTCCGGATTGACCACCCTTCTTCTAATTTTCGCGTATTCGGTTAGATTAGGCATTTTGTTTGTCAAAATTGACATGATCTTGAACAAAAAATGTAAGTGCATTTTGCACTGTAGAAAATTAGGTGTACTCTATAATTCTGAAATTAACTGTACTTTTCGAGATACTATTTTTCGCGGAATTGAATGTACGTACAATGAGGCAAAAAACAATTTTCACAAGATCATGCTATACGTCATATAAATAAGTTATCCTCGTTTTCATTATTACTTGTTAGATAAAGTTTCTTGTTTTACATAACAACATTTGTGCTGTTGTATTTCATAACCGTACTGATATGAGTGATATGTGTTGTTTCGAATAGGAACCCAAACAGAATTTTGTAAATGCGACTTACGCGATCTGTCAACGACACTAGTAAATATGTGAAAAAACACGATCATGAGAAAATGTAAGTAATTTTTGAACGATTAAAATTGGAATAATCGTGTGTAAAGTGGTCGAGTGTCGTGTTGGAATCGACAACGTTATAATTTAATTAAATTATCTGGGTGATAGAAACAAGAGTATGGTAGTTAGGTAGAGTGTCGATATCCGCCCCTCTGGAGGCAACAGACACTGGAGGAGAGGCGTTCGTAGCTGGGCAAGCAATAAAACTTTGCATCATCTATATGGGGTAACGAGAGGAAATAGTCGTGGGGCGGCGGGCGAGAAGAGAGACGGCATGCCACGTGATTATGACTGGAGTTAATCCAAGTTGAAATCTCTTGCAAACCGATTCAAACAGTCATGTCGAGGACGGCCATGAATAAATTAAGGCCGTAACTGGTGGGGTGCCCCTCGAGTCTTGTGGATTACTGGGGTCCTTACCGGATCCTTGGGGAACACTTCCCGACTACGTCTTACAACCCGTCCGCTATCTGCCGGTAATTGCCTGGCGGCCTCTCAAATATACATAAAACTAACTGCTTCAGGACGCTTTGTGAACTTGGAAGGACAAAGATATCCCCGATGGTATCGCGAATGGAGGAGTATTATTGTCGTGGAGCTGCGCTGATTATTGAGGACTGTTAAGCGGTCGCTTTCATGGTCCTTGACGATGGACATTAAAACAAGACCACGATATAAACAAGATTTGATTTGAGAAACCGGATAATTATTCTATTTTACTGCCAGACACTTTCCGGGCGACACCGTTCATTAAGCTGAGCTGCTCCTTGAACTCCGATTACCGCACGTCGTAAACCACAGAGCAGAGGAAATCGGCAAAAGAAATTCATTTTCAATAGAAACATCACAATAACCAACGAGATTGCCTGTTTCGTATTTTAGTAAATATAGTAAAATCAAAAGTGTTGTGGTAATCTGGGAAAATAAAACTGCCTGCATTTTCAAAAATGTATTCTTCTAATGTTTACCCCAGAAATCTACAAAAAAAAAAAAATGCGATAATACTTATAACGTTGTAGTTTGTGTTAGGTTATTTACATTTACTATTTATAAACAAATTTTATCGGGTTTGTTAATAAATTTCAATTAGTACGATTAAACTGCTTCTTTAGTTCTATCTGTAAAAAAGTAAAATGCTAATGTAAAAGGTAAATCAAACAAATCAAACATTTTTAGAATACGTCAAAGTTAATACAATTTTTTGCTTTATCACGTATGCATGTAATAGTATATTACAGTACGAGTGGAGAAACTAAAAGATTCACCTACGCGTGTGTCGGATTTACACACAAGGCGAAGCCGAGTGTGGAATGACACACAAGTGGGTGAATTAGTTTCTCACGAGTGCTGTATAGCGTTTTGTTCAATCCTGCCAGTGAATTTTGGAACACAATTGAAATTTTATAATTTGTGCAATTTATATCATAAAACATAGCGGCCACTTTCGTTGTCATGATCTCTAAAAAAAAAAAAACAATTGCAACAGTAAACTTGACAGAAATTACAATTTGACGTTCTTTTCCAAAAAACGTGCAATTAATTAAGCAAGATGGAGCAACAAAATGGTTTCATTATTCCTGATGATATATTAGAAGAGGCTGACGCCGCTACCTTTAATTTACTGCCTGCAAAATCTAAAGAAAGATATTTGAAAGTATTGGAAAAATTTCGTGACTGGATGAGAAAGAAAAACGTTGATGTTATAACAGAGGAAGTAATACTGGCTTATTTTAATGGATTAATGGGAAAATTGGCGCCCCCTTCTTTGTGGTCTACGTATTCAATGTTAAAGTCGACCTTATTCGTTTATGAAAAAGTAGATATTAGCAAGTAAGTGATATTTATTTTAAAGTGATATTATTATCACAATATTTAAGTGATATTTATTTTAGTAATATAGCTTGTCGATTTCGGATTTATTAGAACTTTTGAATAAACATGTTGAGCAATTCTAAACGAAAGATTCTTCTTTGAGTGGGTAAATGGTTTTACCTCACACTTTTACCTCACGTTGTCATAGCAAACAATATGAGTGAGCAAAATAAGTACTTTCTCGTTTTGTATCCCAGTGAGAAACGACAAGTTTCGATAACAGGATTGAACAAAGTCTGTTTCTCAATTCGATGCCGCTAAGCCATAAAACGACCGAAGCGCTGACAGATTCTAGTGCGTTCAAAACATTTCATGACGGGAAGGCGTTATGCCTTATTGAGTGCAATTCCTACCTGATATTTTTGGATTTCCTGCTCTAAAATACTATCCCTTACTTGGCATCTTCCAAACATCATGTTTTCTCACTCTTACGCTCGCACACAGCTTTCAAAACAAGGATGACCAGTTTGTTAACGTGAACCGAACGCAAGTAACAAAAGAAAGTTGAATGTGCGGGTATTAATCGATGATTATTAGTAATTTATGACAACCGGGTTTTACGACTTACCGGCATCCAACTCAGAAATAGGGCATAGAAAGTTTTCTTTGCTTTGTAAGGTTGGTATTAAATGACACAAGACAGACGGAAACATCACTTCACTTTAAACAAAATGGACCGGACAGAAAATATTATGGAGCAAGAATGAACCGACACCACCGACGCTTTAAATTTTAATAATCGGGGCGGAATGTGCTACCAACCCAATATTAAAAAAGTTTGTAATGTTAAATTATTTACTTTTTAATTTTAATTTTAAATATTTTTGAGTTAAGATTCGTTACAAAAAATATTGTACCTAATTTTTGCAGAAAGAAATGTATCTTCCCGCATACGTTAGGTAAATAACTATTTCCTTCGACTGCATAAGGTGATCTATTTCACACAGATAACTGTAGTAAGATCACACATCCAATGATTGGCTTCATCCCGAAATTTGAAGGTACATACAGGGTTATTCACAAGAGGGGTATTTCTGAATTTCTTTTTGCCGCAACCCAACAATATCTTGATTTCAAATATTGAAAATAATTATAACTGAATCCACGATGGCTCTTAGTCCTGCCTCTTTGACGTTAAGGCGAAAAATCTTTGTCAATTCGAAAAATGTGTTTTTACAATAACGACGAAAAGACTGACATGCTCCTCATTTATGGAGAGTGAGAGTGTGGAAAGAATTCTGTCGCCGCTGCGGACGTTTACAAGCCGATGGTAGACACTTGGAACACTTTTATATTAACTTAATTCGTTAATTTATTTGTTGAATTTTGATTAAATACAGGTTATCTGCCAATCTGACATTTCTGACAAATCTATCCAACTTACTTTGATTTCTAATTTAAAAGAAATAACACATTTGATTTAGTAGTTACTGCCATTGGTATTGTTGATTGCGGCAAAATAAAAATTCAGAAGTACCCCTCTCGTGAATAACCCTGTATATGTCAAATATTTTGACAGATATTACTATGAACCTGTTATTCATTCGTAAATGTCGTTAAAAAATGTGCCGTTTTATGGGAAAAGTAGTGTACACAACTCGTTGGAAAGTGTCTACTTGTACAAGTTGTGTAAACTACATAATAATTCACATAAAACTCTACAAAAGCAATTTACTTGAAACATTGCTCATATTTATTTTCACTTGTAATAAGTAATAATGTTTATTTGCAAAGCTACAACAAACTAAACTACATTATTAGCTTATCATAACACCGCTTGTACATACGAGTACATATTGAAGCAAATTCATTATTTTCCATTACAATAATTATTTTGTTCCAAGTAAGTATTTCCACAGTTTCATTAAATGTTTTTACTTATCTACCAAATATACAAAACTGAATTGTTTTGTTCTCTCTATAGTACTATAGTACTTTTATTTAATATTTTGAATATATGTCTGTTTTATTATTTGTATTAAATTTTTAAGCCTTAATTTTATTATTTAATGGTATTGTTACTCTATTTTATTTCCAATTTAACTACACCACAGTTTCGTTCTTATACAAAAAGTAACAGATCAATACCTACAACTAAAATTGTGACACGCGATTTTGTTTATTTTCCCATTTGCAACGACACGGTTCAAATAATTGAAATATTTATACGGGCCTTCAAATAAATTTATATTTAGAGCAACCTATGGAAATTCATTTGTTTGCAACATTTTTCCAGCGTTAAAAATGACACAAGAAACGTCTGACATTTTAACGAAATAAAATTAGGTTAGATTTTAATTTTTGTAGTGCATTCTCCCTATTCCCCCTGCACGGAATATGACAATATGAAATTAGGAAAAAGCTTACTATGTAACTTGTGTAACTCCGGAGAATAATTGGTTACCTACAAAAATTACTTTACGCTGTTAACAGAATTAGAATGTCGCCTACGCCTACTCTAAATATATATATTTATTTGAAGGCTCGATATAAGCATTCCACCTGACAACTATAGAAAAATTCAAATAAAACTAGCTTTAACGTAGCACCATGAACTTTCAAACTGTTTTTGAAATATTTTATAAAAAAAAAATGTGCCTACTGAGACATGGTAAGTAGGTAGGTCTTACATATAATTGAAATTTTTTAATAAACAATTGTCAAAACGTTGTCATGTTGGTATGAGCCACACAGTGATTTTCATGATAATACGATTATAGTCTATTTTTTCCTGGTAGGCGCGTGCGTGCGCATTTACAAAATCCTGCAACGAAATGCGACTTTCCTATTGGTTACTTTATTTTTCTACTTACACTAGAGAAATGTGCAATATTACAGTGTTCTGTACTGTCAATCAGGTCCAAGCTGCCATTTTTGTTTCATCGTGTCTTAGTTTTCCTTTCATGTTTTGTATGTATTTTGTGTTGTGTCCGTTTATTTATTAAAAAAACAGTTCTTAGTTCTTAGAGGTTAAGAAGTTTTTATATGTCAACAAGATGTCTTAATTTCGATCACCAAACGGCGTAAGTTGGATTTATGCTAACATCAAGTAACAGTTTTTTATTAATGCATATTTATAGCAAATTTCTCACAAGCCGAGAAAGAAATGATCGTTAAAGTATTTCGTGGGATCTCCAAGGATTTTGCCGAGTTAACCAAGTCACACTGAGTGTCAACATTTTTTTAATGTAACTGAGCCTGCGCCCCGACGAGCGAGAGTTTATTTCAAATTCGAAAAAGATTTCTGCTGATTTCTCATTAAATTTGTTTTGAAAATGAATTCGCGGAAGAAAGGTATGATAGGTAAGTGAAATGAACATAACCTTAACTATGATTTGGTGTCAAATACATATGGTCCATATGAGCACATTTTAGGGTGGTACAGAGTGGTTTTTTACTTAATTTTGACAATGACAATTGTTTATTAAAAAAATTTCACTATACATGGTAATTTACATACACATACCTATGTAACCGAAAAACGTTTCTCATTTCAATAAATAAATTATATATCATGTGTTCATTTAAATTTATCTTCAGAGATGAAGAGTTCGATTGTGATCGCACCACGGATTGCAGATCACGGATCAGCTGTTTAAATCTAACCTCACTTCTTGCGTTGTTTGTGTTTTTACTCTGCAGACTGACGAGTGGTGCATTCACAATCGACTCTTCAACGCCAACTTTGAGGTGAAATTTAAAAAAACACCCGACATGATATAATTACGAACTAAAACATGGGGTGTCTAAATAAAAATCTGATCTGAGTGCTTTATCACAAAGTTTGTTAATTTTGCGTACGTTGTAGCTGTCACTGTTGTCAAATTTAACTTCCCGTTTGTGCAAGACTTTTGCTTTTGTTTTGTGCTCTATTTTTATTACAAACAATTTTCTGCACAACGGATGCAAGATCAACGATGAGCGGCTTGTCACGTTCGTTGCATGTATGCTGGACGGCCGCTTGAAGAATTTTTCAAAGCACTCTTGATCAAATTTTTAGTTGGACATCTAATATCAGGATTGCGCAAGTCGTGGGTTATACCGGGTAATCAAGAAGGACTGTTTAAGTTGGCAATACAATTAAGAACATTTTTTTATTCGGCTATTTACAACACTGCAACCGGATATGTTTTGTGGGTTTATTTGACAGATATCTGACGTAGCATTAATAACGACAAAATGGTAAGAGTAAAAATTAACGGCAAAAAGACATCAAAATTGGAATTCGGAATAATAATCTAAAAATTAACTAAAGGAAATTCTCGAAGTGCTCCTCATTTCGCTCTAAACATAAATTAACTCTTCTCTCGAACGATTCACCAGCATGTTTAATTTAATTTGAAATGTCAAATTTGACTTGTCACTGATGCGGCTGTCAGTGTGAAGCCGTCAACAACCGGAAGTTACTCCAGTTGTACCATTTAAAAATAAAATTCAGCATTACCAGCTTAAACAGTCCTTCTTGATCACCCCGTACGTAGATAAAGAGGACGTTCATTTGTCGGTTAAATATACATTTCTTGAATGTTCTGTCGTTGTTTAGATAGTGTTTATGAATAATGTAGTTGATGATATTGTGTCGTGCTAACTATTTCGTCCATTTAGAGAAGTCCATTACAAAGCAGTCCAGTCAACAGCGAGCAAATTACCGGAGGAAGGTTGAGTAGTTTTTCTTTGATAGTACAGCCGAGTTAGCAAGTTTGTAACTCCCGGAGCCAAGAGATTCTATCGCAAACTCATCCAAGTAACTTATTCGTAACGTTTCCTTTAAACTGGCAACCGTAAGTGAGTGAGTTGAACAATAATTGATACTAGTAGCTGATATGGATGGTTTTCAGGTCTCCAGAACTTGAGCTTAGAACTTGAAGTCGGGCCCGATAACTTGTTCAGTTTCAGGCGTTTCAGGGATGAAACCGATCATGCGGTAATGCCATGTTATCATAATAAATTTGCAACTTTGTAGAGTAGGTAAATAAATTCTGTAATAAAATCTTTTCACGAGAATTTTTCTCTTACGCCCCACAGAACTTGTTATTAAAAATCTTCAGCGCTGTTTCCGGTCAGTTGCCAATTTTATATTAACTTGATCAACTTGAGGGAAGCTTCTGTGTTCAGTTTCTAATTACATATATCTATTTATTGCATAATTAATTTAGGTCTAATTCAATTACGATGCAAAGATGTCCTGAAGGGTCTTGTCCGTCTTTTATGTGTCCAAACTTCCATAACTCTGGGTTGAAATTAGATGAAGACGCAGCCAGAGGCTGGTGGTTTGTAAGTTGCTCTCAAACCATACAGTGTGTCTGATGGTGCGTCAGGGACGTCAAATGAAAAGCAAATCTCTACGGCAAGATTGGGTTTCCTTAGATGTGTTCAAGCGTATTGCGTAATGACTTCTTACGCTAACGTCTTAACTTCAAAGAGGCACCAGATAAATAACACTTTAATACCGTTTTTTAAAACGACTCTTATTACAGGTGCAAAATTAATATCAATTTTTAATTTAAAAAAATAACACAAATGTAAAATTTACGAATTTTAAATTGTCGGATGATGTAAAATTTATTTGAGGTTAACTGTGTTAAACTTATACTTAATTACCTGCATATAAATGAAGTTCAAAATAAATTTAATTTTGTCTGATTTAAAAAAAATCCATTTTAACTAAAAGATATGTTTCACTACAGGTATTAATGCACAAAGTGGTATGTTTATTAATTATTCAATAAAGGGTCGTACGAAAACAGTACCCGACAGAATCCTAAACTTCGTAATTCAACGATACAAAAGTGAAAATTTTTATCAAATGTATAATCATTCTTATTGTCAAACTAAAAGAATTTTTAAAATTATAAATAACTTCAAAAACAATAAAAAAGGATTAGCAGCAAGTGAAACATTTTCTAAAAAGATTCAATAAACAGTATAGGTACAATCGCGGCCATCCAAAAGTGAGCGATAGCTTGAGAAAATTTCCGTATTTTTCGTTAGATTAAATCAGGCTGTATTCATTGGCGTTCGTGCAGCAGGCGTTACTATTTTAATAATAAAAAGTTGTAATAATAAAAATGAGACTGAGAAGTAATTAATACATTATTAAAGTGAAAGTAAACTTTAGTAAAGAAACCTTTCCAACACCTATTCGCATTGGCCTCTCAAACCTGTTTTCTTGCCAACCCCTCTTTATATTGAAGATGCAAGTCTTACTGCAATGTAATTCTCTCGCCACAGCAGCCAACGACCAATTTTCTTTTAGCTTTGCAATAGCCCTAGCTGTCTGCATCGGAGTGAGATGTGGCTGATGTAGCGTTTAAAAAAATAGTTTCAATAATTTTTTTATCGCTAGTGTCAAACTTTGACATTTTAGGACGCCTATGATTTAAAGTAAAAATCAAACTATTAAAAAAAAACGTTCACTTTTGGATGGCCGCGATAGTACATTCCACATACCTATGCAGTTAAAACCTAAAATGAAATTCTGTTTTAGGAAACTAACAGTTCATTTTATACCTTTCGTATGTAAATCTATACATAGATCACTGCTGCTTTCGTTTCTTTACACAAGGTGTCTAATAAAAGACTTCCAAAAACTTATGAAGTTAATATGATAACCACATTATAGTTATACACCAGAAAGTTGTTTGGAAAATGACAGTTACAAGTTATATTTTGATAGAACAATTTTAACTGACATTCATATTAAGCATAACAGACCAGACATTATAATTTTAAATAAACAACAAAAGCAAGCATATCTTTTAGATATAGCTGTTCCAAATTCACATAATATAACACAGACATATAACACAAAAATTAATAAATATTTAGAGCTGTCCGTTGCTATGAGAAATCTTTGGTGTTTAGAAAAAATTTCGATTTTACCACTTGTAATTTCAGCAACGGGAATAGTACCGCAATCTCTTTTTAAAAATTTAAAAATTCTGGATTTAGATAACACATTGGTATAGTCCATTCATTTTAAATCTTGGGTTTAGTAATAAAACTTGCCTGCTTTGACACTTGTCCGAAGCTCAGTGAATCTAAAACTGTGTTCAATACCGAGTGTCAACTACCAAACCTGACCATAGGAATTTAACATGAAAAATAGTTTTTGCGTGATTTCAGGTACCTACTTCATTAAGAAATTGATTAAATTTAACATTTGTTAAATGGTCAAGTTATTAGAAACATTTTTATTCACATTTATCAAAATGTCGAAATATGTTTGTGTTTAAATTTACTACTAAAATCGCCCAATAATTTGATTATTAAAAATACCATCCCAAACAATAAATTTCTGAGGGCATTGCGTTCTTGAAAATATCGAGTGTTCTGGGTGGCTCATTATTTAACATACATTTGCATTCGTCGGTAAAACATCTGTTTTTAGGTACTATAAATATGTTCTGCAGGTAATAATAAGACATCCCAAGCGTAGACAGAAAGTACATAATAATGGGGTTTTCCCGAATTTTAAAAATACAGGACCGGCCGGCCCTAAGCCACTTAAACAATTACAGTCTTAGTTGTACCGTTCAAGAAATAACTTGTGTTGTGTAAAGTGAATTCAGTGCGTTAATTTTACTCAATATGTAACATTTGTTGCCAATACTGGTGAATCATCTAATGAATTTGATTCAGATGACGATTAATTTTCTATTTGTTTATGTAAGTATTTTATTATTTTATTTATTAATTTACTTTAAAGTATACATGTAATGGATACTTTATTAATTACTCTTATTTCTTTATTTAGTAATCTTATTTCTCAAATACAAAATTTCCCAATACAAAATCAACAATCTCTTAACATTTTTTTGGTCACTGATCGCAAAATGTGTTTTAATTTTTTTTTATTTGCGGATACTTTAAGGTCTCTTTCTTTTGCTCGTCGATAAGATGGTGAAAGTACGACGTGGTACCAATTTTATGTGAACAGAGGGATTACTACTTTACAGTACCCACACAATGAAAACTTGCCGCTTTCGTAATTTACGGCGTTTTGAGTTTACAACTTTACCCAAGATTTAAAATGAATGGACTTTAGTTGAAATTCAAAAAGGTATATTATTATACTCATGTCACATCGTGAGGAAGTTCCTTAACATTGACACAGAACATAATACACAACAAAGTCAAAATGCGGAGGCAAGACGCCGGTAATTATGTTGATAAGCACTGCACTATTACTTGATAGTAATATCCGTAATAGTGTATGTACTCCGGCAAAATTGCCGTGCCGCCGGGTGGTATGAAGCATACTTATGTATATCTACTATAAGTAGTACTTTAAATTGTCACAGATAATTTTTAAATGTAGTGAATATTATAGACAAAATGAAGTTTTTCTGTTCTCCACCAGTTTTTTTGAATATGTCACATTTGGTAGCACCTTCACATTAAAAGTTAAGTTACACTAAATTCTTTAGTTGGTTGTGGAATCATAACATTATGTACCTAAACTAGTCGTGTTTAATTCATCTACTACGACGATCAGCTCTAGAATGACACTTTGAATGATTCTTCTCTTCAAGCAAAAGCTTAAATTCAATTCCATTCACAAATCTTTGTCCACTTCTGCATTTTTCTGAGTTGCTACTGATCTTATTGCAGATTGTGATCTCGTTCTAAAATACCTTGTCTGATACCCACTTCATAAAAATCATTACTTGTCATGTCTATTAAGACAACCACAATGTTGCAAGCAACCCCTTTATCCTTATCAGCCTGGGGGAAGGAAAGATGAACCGTAACCTCGTGTTCTCCAGGAGGAAAGTTGTTAAAGTGTTTTTTCATTTGTTTTGTCTGTAATTCCAGATTTCTTTTTGAACTTTATCAGTAACTTTCCTATTTTTAAAACAAAGAAGGTAAATAGCACTGCCACCAAATCCTTTTTTACTTTCACAATCTGGATTGTCCATTAGGTAATTGCATTTAAGCAGACACAACAAAAAGAAACTCTTGCTTTTTTTGCTTTGTTGAAGGATTAACCGCAGTGAAGCATTCACTTTCTCTTCACAGTTCACACTCGTTATCATTTTCATTGAAATCTTTATTTTGCAGCCTCATTGTATTTCAAATGAAGATCTGTGATGTCTATGCATTTAACAGATACTGGGGCGTATTCTGTAACTGCTCCGCTAAATTTTAAAGGGCGTTAAATTAAGTTGTCACAGCAATGACCAATCAGGGCTTGAAATTTAAAATTTTAAACGACGCTAAAATTTAACGCCCCTTTAAAAATTACAGAATACGCCCCATCGTTCGATAATTGAATGATGATACAACGTGATCAAGAATGACTGAGTCTGTTGGTAACAATGAAAGATTTTGGTACCACTGTAATCTAAACGCATTTCCGGTTGTCAGCTTTGACACAGTTGATAGGCGAATTTGACGTTTACCATCAAAGGGTCATTTTTGTATTAGCATAAACATACCCGACATAACCTAATTTTTTTTAATGTCGTGTCAAGTTAAAACATCCGGTCAGTGCCAATTACTTAACAGAAAAACACCAATATTTTTCAGTTGTTTCATTGCCAACAGACTCAGTCATTGTTGATCACGCTGTACTTTGCCCATAATACTGACTTGAGGCATTTACGCCTTAATACTTATTACAGAATTTCATGTAAACTCTGTCGACTGATAGATTGCTTGACATAAATGTTACTAAAAGTGTTCACTCTACGCTATAAGAAATAGATCCGGCGCGAAATTTAAAAAAATGAAAGAACAGGTTTACACGTGATATTTTATTATGATTCTGTATGTTTGCACTTAGGAAAGACGAACGAAAACTTCAGTATAGCAGGGGTAATATATTAGGTTTTATTAATACAGGGTATTTCAAGAGTGATAATGTGCCCGATGGATTTAAAAATGCAACGCACAATACATTTTCGAATTTCCGAAAAAAGCTGGCTACTGAAATGAAAATATCCAGCTTTTTTCGGAAATGGCTAAAACAAACAAGAGATTATTTAATATTTAATGTATGAACAAAAATTACCTCTGTATCATTTTCGATGTTTGTAATGTCACTTAAAGTGTTGCTAGATTCTTGAGGCACGCACTCACTTCACAAATTCAAAGAAATTAACAAAAATCGCAACGGAGGAGATCAAAACAGCAACACGATCAAAACTAATAACTTTTAAAACCAGAGGAACGCAAAACAAAACTCTAAAGATGAAAAATCGCAAATCTAAATGCTTAAATCACTTGACAGCACTGACAATTTCAAATCTGAAATGTCATATAATTTATTTTTTGCGTGGGTTTTATAACAACCAATGAGAATCAGTGGCGCGAATGCTTCAAGATACCATATTACCAACACTATCTATGATACTTTTTTAATATTTTAATGTTATGGTTTGGGGATTTTGTTATCTAAGGATATTTAAAAAAATGCATTCTATCAGTGGACGTAATCTAGTGCCACTATAGTATTGCCATTATAACTTTTTATCTGCTCCACCCACTAAAATTGACCAATCAGAATCAAAGCCAGATTCAATCTGTATACTTTTTCGTCACATTTGCCACGTAAAAAAGTTAAGGTTAGAATTTTGCTGTCAAGTCCACAATTATTGTTTTAGGTTCTAAAAAATAAAATGTCATTAAGACAATTAGAATATCAGAAATTTTTACTGTGTAAATCGGATCGTCTTAACAACCTATTTGATTGGTAACTAAGAAAATGAAATGGGTGGGGCAGATAAAATGTTACATTGTCCTTAGTATAATAGATATACTGGGTGCTCCAAAATTCGCGGAACAACTTAGTAGTACCATTGTCTTAGTAGTTCTACTTAGACAATGGTAGTACGTTGTCGAGTAGTCATTAAAATATCTAGTCATTAAAAATGTTTAAAAAAATCAATCTTCTTTTTTGTAGAAGATATGGACCTATTCGTTACACTAAATGTGGCAACATTTAAAAACATTCATGTATCCCAATAGTCTGCAAATATTTCATTTTTATTGTATCCATGGAAATGAGAGAGAAAAATTAAAGCCATGTTGCCGTACACTATTTCAGCTAAAACGGACATAAAATTACCACTTGAAAATGCTCGAATTAATGAAGAAAATAATTGCAAACATGATCACAATCGTTCAGAATTATTATGCCACTGGCTAGTAAAAGACAAAGAGTCAAAATCTACTAGTGCAATTATCGATAATTTGCACTAGTGCCAAATTTTCGCGTACTTAGTCGTAATTAAAAAATCATTTGGTATTAATTTTATATTTTAAAAAGAATTACGTTTATTTGTACTTACTTATCATGTACATTTTTCTCAGGAAATAGTCTGCCAAAATATCCTCTCGTGCATGTCAAATTGTCGATAATTTGACATGCACTCGGGATATTACTAGTGACTATTCCATTCACCTGTCATTTGTTAAACATTCCCACTCGTGGAAATTGTATCGGTAATATCACTAGTAATCCCAGCGATAATTTTTAACATGTGAATGCAGCCTTGAAAATTGCTTCCAAATGAACTCACGTGTCTTTTTTGTGTTGTTGGAAACATTTTCTTCGATTTCTGCGTTAATTTCTTCTTCCGATTTGCTGCCAAATTGCCAAAGTTGGTTCATGGAATCGTCCTCCGAATACAACTCGTAGTCCAAATTATGTAGACTATTTTTCAAACTGGTTTCACTCATTCAATTGTGCTTAGGAATCTCACTCGTGCTGACGCACTCGTGGATTCATTCCTAAGCATAATTGATAATTCGTGACCAGTTTGAAAAATAATCGACATAATTTGGACTACTCGTGGTAGATATTATAAATGATAATTCGATCATTCGTCAAATAGGTTTCTCAGATGTTTTCAATCCTATTGCTAAAGTAATAAAATAAATACTGTTGTCAAATGGTACTAAGTATTTAATTCATGAAATAATCAACCGAATTACACTCTAGCTCTTGAAATGATCTGTCTTAACACTCAAGCTCTCAAAAGATAACCACTCGTGTCACTTTGACATAATTAATACTGTCAAAGTGACACTCGTTGTTACCTAGGAGCTTTCGTGTTAAAAATCGATCATTTCAGAGCTCTCGTGGAATTACAACTGAAAGTAGTACTTTTTTACACGAAAAATCGTAGTCAAAGTAGTACTTTTTACATCATTTTATTCCATCTCCTTGGAGATGATTGTCAAAGCATACCTATTTTTTTTTTTTGTAATTTTTCATAAATCCTTTTAGGCCGGTATTTATAGTCGGCAACTCAAGTCCAACTTGAGTAAGTTGTACTCAAGTCCTGAGTTTTGCTCAAGTCTAGATTCGTATTGTAGTCATTATTTCGGCTCAACTCGTAAAAGTTAGACTTGAGTCTTACTCCAGTTTCGTTTGAGTCGAGTTGCTATGGTTACACCATACACCTTGTGACAGCTTGTTTTGAATTCTTTTGCAAAATAAAAATCCCGTACAGTTTAAAGGAGAAAATTCTGTTGGCTTCTCTCATACACGATATGGAAGAGGCAATAGAAAATATAAAAACAGATACAGTTTCGGTAGAACGGAAAAATAGTGTTTAGGAAAGGATTAACACCCAGTACAATAGCTACAGTACGCATGGCCCAGCAATTGAAAAAATTGTCAACCAATATGCAATACAGGGTATTTCACGAGTGATAATGAGCCTAACGGAATAAAAATGAGACCCACACTACATTTCCGAAAAAAGCTGGCTACTGAAATTAAAATGTCCGGCTTTTTTTGAAAATATATTGTGGGGTGCATTTTTTATTCCGTTAGGCTGATTATCACTCGTGAAATAGCCTGTATACCAAATACGTTGTTGACGTATGTGTATTTGGAACTTCTTCTTCGTAAATAAAGTCATAACAATCTTCCATCCTGCGATAAATAAGTAGGTATTTAATGCTTACATCTAAAATTCAAATCTGAACATTAATGACTACCCATATAATTGAAACGAAACGAAAAACAGGAAAACAGCAACTGTCAGACAGTACAGAGACAATTTTGGACCTCTAAACTCATGTAAGCAAGACTTGAGTCTGCCTAACCCCTAACTTGGGCTTGAGTCAAACTTGAGTGCTCATCAATGCTCAAGTATTGTTTATAAAACACAAATCGGAACTCAAGTCTGTCTCAAGATTGAGTCTAACTTAAGTTTGGACTATAAATACCGGCCTTAGACCAAATTTCTCAACTTTTTTCGATATGCAAAAAAAAAGTTTTTCTAATTTTGACATATAAAGTGACACTTTTCAAAATTAATTGACGTTTGGAAACGTCACACTTTTCGTAACTGGTTACGAAAAGTAAAATCTTTCCTAACTGGTTAGGAAAAATTTATTTTCTAATAAATTTTTCCTAACCAGTTAGTCATATTTTTTGTTTTTAAGCAAAATAACCGTGCCTACTTACCTACTTGATATTTTAACACAATGATAATTTATTATTCATTACTTCGTTTAACGTTTGAAGAAACATTTCTTTTGTCAAAATTAGAAAAAATCTTGTATGTAACACGTCAGGAAATGCAATTTTGTGTAACTCGTGTGATTTTGCGGGATCTCGCTGCGCTCGTCCCGCAAATATTCCACTCGTTACACAAAATAACGCATTTCCTAACTGGTTACATAAATAGCTAGTGTACAACACGTTAGGAAAGTCTCTTTTTTCACTTATTTGCTTAATTAACTAGGCTACGCCCTCGTTAATCAATCTGCAAATTCATGAAAAATAGTATGACTTTCATAACTATTGCAAAATAATTTGGTCGACATTTCATTTCAATTGCTTCTCCAATACCGTTTTAGCAAGATCTTAAGGTCTAAAGTTGTGTACTGATTCTGATTTAATTGTCAATTTATATCTATTATTATTAAGTAAGTAGGTATGTACACTTATATTCAAAAAAAAAGCGTACAAGTAGTGAGCCCAATTTTGGCTAGATTGCCATATCGTAAACCTATCTTTTAATTGTTGTTACTTAGAAATCTGTAACAAAACCCGTGATGATAGCTGGATTTGATCGATGTATTCTTCAGATATTTTAATGTGTATAAATGTTTTGCCTCATTTATTAGGCAAGTATTACCAATTACTACAAACACAATTCAAACTTTTATTCACAAATTTATGGAAAAAGGCAACTCTCAGCAATCTAACAACAATTTAAAAATTTATGAAAAACAGTGTTCACACATTTGACATACATACAAAATGTCAGTAATACGTTTTCTTGGAAACGATTAATTAATTTTATCCCCATTTACAGTAGCCTTAAATACGTGTACGCTTTTTTTTTAATAGAAGTGTACATACTATTATTTCAACAAAAAAATCAAAATTCTGAAATTGAATTTCAACTTCATCCAGCAGAAAATGTATTAGAATAAATCTGAATTTCATACATATTAAACTTACAATTATTTTTATTCTAAAAACTATTTTGAACCAGTTCTTGAATTTTCCCACCAACCAAGGTGGTAATTTTTTCATACAGGGTGTTTGGTGTTTAAGGTAACAAACTTTTCTGAGATGCACAGCTACACTGAAAAAAAATGTATTAATTTTGCGTTGTCGAATTTTCATTAAAAATGAAAATTTACTTTATTTTTAAGGTAATATTGGTGTAGAATTATATTTTCGACATAAAATAATAATATTGAACTAACAATTTCCTTAAAAACATTATTTTTGATTGAAAAGTATAAATCTACAGTATAACTTTACCTCTATTTTTAATTTTAATTTATTTTACTAATTTTACGTTTCAAAATTCAAACAAAATAGTAAAATTACCTCAATTCGTACTGGAATCGATCGTTTAATGAGCATGCGTGTTACGCACTGACAAAACCGCCACTGACCGCCAGAAAATCGAGGTGTTATCATTAGTTTTAATAGTGCTTTTCCATTACTATTCTCGAAAGTACAGGTAAGTATGTACAATAATATTACAATAAGTACTAATTCATTAACCTAAGTTTTGCGTGTTGTTGGTATTGTGTTGTGGAGAGTTGCAAGTTGAACATAAATATTTGCATGGTTTCGAACATAACCTCCACTAACAACTTCAGACCTATACTATTTTCAAACTAGGAAGTCTGGTCAGTTGTTAAAATGTCAAAACACCAAAAGGACTAATCAGGGTGCAGGGTGGAGATGGGTTCGTTTTTCCGTAAGAACAGTGATAAACGAAAGTCAACCTTACAGTCACTGGTAGTAACTGTTATAATTTATTCTTTACTATAGTATTGCCGTTATAACTTTTTATCTGCTCCGCCCACTAAAATTGACCAATCAGAATCAAAGCCAGATTCAATCTGTACAACTTTTCATCACATTTGCCACGTAAAAAAGTTAAGGTTAGAATTTTGCTGTCAAGTCCACAATTATTGTTTTAGGTTTTAAAAAATAAAATGTCATTAAGACAATTCGAATGTCAGAAATTTTTACTGTGTAAATCAGATCGTCTTAACAACCTATTTGATTGGTAACTAAGAAAATGAAATGGGCGGGGCAGATAAAATGTTGTCCTTAGTATAGTACTTTTTATGTTTTTGTAGGAGAACTAATTTTGTTGAAGAATTTAAAGAAAGTTTTTTTCCGTTCTAAACATTGGGTATAGATAGATTAGTTACTGATGTTTTTTCTTTGTTTTCATAAATTACTGTATATCTACATAATTTTTCGAAAAATTTATATACGTAATATATAAGTAATATTTTGTATAACACAGTAGTTATAATCAAAATAAAGTTTATTTATTTAAATTGTTTTTCTTTCATTCAAAATATGAACCTGATTAGAGCAAAAATAAGTTTATTAAATTTACCACGTGGCTTGCCAAGTAGGCTGACGTAATGTAACTCAACAAACGTCAAACAGTAATAATTTTCAATGGACATCTTTTCAAATAAAGAAATGATTGAATGGGAGAGAAATGTGCTGTTTTATTTCATAAACATAAAATGTAGGAAATCATAATTACATCAAAATAAATAAAATTCTACTTCAAAAATATTAAACTACATACGTTAATTATTTTTGAATTTTCATTTCATAAATTGTTCAAACTGTCTTCCATAGGCTGTAAGACCACTAACCAAGACGATCATAAAAATTTTGTAACTGTCTAACCTTCTGGGCAAGAAATAATGAAAGAAATTAAAAGTACTTTTTTTTAATTACTTCCGTAATTATTTTATTTTGTAGTATAAAATAAACTTAAATTGATTTATAAAATACTAATCTAATATTCTGCCAAATTTCACTTAAAAATTCCTGCTAAAAAGCTTATTAACACGATCCAAAGTTTTTGTCATGTAAATCCCTATGGCCAGCGTTAAAAAAAAAGGCACTGTATACATAAATAATGTGATTTTTTCTTCAGAAGCAAATTACAAGTGGATTGTTTCTATTCACAGTAAAATTACTTGATAAAATCAATGTTCTGTTTCAAATTTACCTAGTAAATATTTTGGGTCTAGTAAAATCATTTTTATTATTACCTTTTAAAATTACTATTTTCTCTAATTTTACCCTTTAAAATTAAAATATTTTGTAAATTTAAAAAGCAAAAATACAGTCCTGCTTTGTAATTTCGCTTATCGAAAATATTGTAAAATGTAATTTTACTATTTTCTAAAAAATTACCCTACGGATAATGGGTAAAAGAATTTCACCTAATCCGCACTGTAAAATTTTTTTACGGTGTAGGTTAAATGACATTTTTTTCAATTTGCTTTTTTTATTATGCTGAACTAAAAGACTAAACTGACTAAACTCTGTTTCCACTGTTTGAGAGCCACTGTTCGTATCTGTAATTATTAATACCAAGCTAATAAAGATTTGTAAAGGAAAATGCCTTAGCTGCCGCTTTTATAATTTAGAAATCTGGTGGATCTCACACAGTAGTTCTTCAACTTGAAAAAATGATTACTAGAATAAAAGTTTTATTTTGTCTATTTCTTTACACAGGAGAAGTTTGTTACCTTATACCCCAAATACCCTGTATACACGAGTGATAATGAGCCCGGCGGAATTGAAAATGCAACCCACAATACATTTGCAACGGTAATGTAGATATTTTAAATACCTATCGTATTGTTTTAAAATGAAATTATGAATCCATGATAGGTTTGCTTCCAATAATTTTATTTGTCACAACTGGCATTTACGAAACAGTTAAAATAGCTTTGCTTCCAATAATTTTATTTGTCACAACTGACATTTACGAAAAAGTTAAAATATGTCGGCTAAAATATATTCGAACGATAAGAAAAGAGGCATGAGCTTGATTTAAGGCGAATGTAATAAAAATGTCTCTGGCGTTGCGCGTTTATGCAAACAAGAAACATTTTCCCAAAAACTCTTCATTTTTTCACAATTTCATTTAACCAAACGAATATGACATTTATGTCAAAATTTCCGAAACTGCACAGTTAACCATGTTTTACGTTGTTTACATTAAAAAAACAAATATCCAGGTTAGCGTTGCCAATGTATTGTGGGTTGTATTTTTATTTCCGTTGGACTCATTATTACTCGTGAAATACCCTGTATATTACAATAAGTGGTCCAACTTTTTCCGATAAAATTTGTCGTTTAAGACATGAGTAGCTTTCGTTTAAATCACATAAAATTCTCAAGTGAGAACTTTTTACAGCAAATAAGACTGTCGATGTATCAATTTTGAAATTTAATATGTATCTATTTAAAATTTATTATGATGATAAATATTTTTTATGCTAAAGTATTTTAATTTAAAAAAACGACAAAGAAACACAAAACAAAAACCAAAATAGTGAATATGTAGGTATGTAATAACAAATACATATTTGAATCAGTGGAAACATTTAACTGAATATTGTTATTTGGGTGTGATTGTGAGCATTATCGCCACCACTTATATTAAAGTACATCAAGCGACCACTAAAGTATTAAATGTTTTATTGTGGAAAATATTTTAACTTTAAAAAGAAATACGAAGAACGTAAACAACAATGAACCAAAGTCTTTGCTTAGGGCAACTGTTTTACTGGTTGCCTAACCATCCTGTTCGTGCAACAAGGTGCCATTCTACAATTTTATAAAAATGAAAACACAAATTTAAAATTTACTTTTATTAAAACAATAAAATATGTCCAGCTATTTGTTATTACTCTATCTAATACGCACTGCTGCCCTCAACTTTGCTGAACGACTCCTTGGATTATTTTCAACCTCCTCATGCTTTGGCACCAACACATGTTTATTTAAACTTAGCCAATTGGATTCCATCACATCCTTAACTAGATTACCATCAAGATCAAATGAATGGCTGCTGTACTTTAATGGAAGAGGATTTGCAGTATCAGCAATCAAATTTCCTAACAGATGCCTCTTCACAATAACATCCTCTAAAGAATGAAATGTCAGAGTCACTACCCTACCCCCTAACTTCAAGTACTTATGAGCAATGATCAATCCATAATTGATTTCATTCAATTCATTGTTTACAAAAATTCTCAGAGCTTGAAATGTTTTAGTAGCATTATGTGAAGGCCTCTGCAATTTATCAACCCTTATCTCTTCATCAAATACTGAATCAACCAAATCTGCTAATTCCTCTGTTGTTGTTAATGTTTTGAATAAGTACCTAGCCTCAACTATAGCTCGTGCAATTTTCTTAGCCTTCTTTTCCTGACCATAAGTCTTGATTATTTTATACAAATCTTCTTCACTTGCTTTGGCTAAAACATCTGCTGCTGTGGGATCTTCAGGAAATCTGTTACTGTCCATGCGCATATCAAGCGGTCCATTGTGTGACACAGAGAATCCTCTACTTGGTGTGTCAAACTGCATGGATGAACACCCAAAATCAAATAAAATTGCATCAATGGACCTCTGCTTTACATTGTGCTTTCTCAACAAGTCAGGAGCTTCAGAAAAACGTCCCAATAAGGGGACAACTTGATCTGGGAATTCCTCAGCTAACTTCTCAGCATAACCATAAGCTAAGGGGTCACGATCCAAAGCAATGATTTTTACATTGGGAGCTTCTTTCAAAATTTGTCTACTGTGACCACCTGAACCAAAAGTCATGTCTAAAACAGTCTGTTCAGCTTCAGGTTGCAGAAAGTGTAAAACTTCTTTGAGCATAACTGGCTTGTGAGGTGTTGCAGTGCAAAATTTTCTGATTAAATGTTTATACATCTTTTTTATCGTTTGATCTAAATGAAAATATTTTCTTGTAAAAAGGCTTCTCTTCTTGCACTTCTTGAAGGAATTCGTTTGACAATGCTAATTTACACTGTTCACCTGTCAATCCAGTGGCAGATGACACTAACACTCTTGGGTATTTGTTCCTATATTCGTTGTTGACTAGATGTTGTAATGAGAGAAACTGACTGTCCCAATATTTGAAATCTGTTTCGAATTTATTTTCCTTGTAAGCTCTGTTGATTTTATTGCGAAGAAACTCCCCCAAATCTCTAAAAATTACAAAAGACTGTGTGAGGACTGCGAGGTTATAACACTACAGTTGTATTGAAGCATATAAACCGCACCTGCCAGTTTTACCCTCTTCTACAGGCCATTTTTCCAGCAATTGCAAAATCCTCTTGTAATTTCCCGCAGCAGCAGCCATTTTATTTCACATCCACCATCATTTGATTTAGTTTTTTTTGGTTTGGTAATTTGGTATGGTTGGTATGGACTATGGAGGAAGTTTTTTATATTCTTGGTCGCATCGGTCGCCACATGACGTCACTTCAGAAACATTATCAAAACATTAATTTGCTGTTAAGTTAACTAATTTCAGATAGAAGTTTTCTAATTAATTATTACTTATTACTTATTTCATGACAACAATCAGCAATTCTGAGAACATTTAAAGCAGCAGATTTCTTCTTGATGATTCTAAACTACAGATTACAGAACCCTCTGTCGGCCATGCCAGTTGTTAAATTAGGTAGCTGGTCGAGTAGTGACAAAAAGCGCCTTAAGATTTGACATTTGCGGTCTGCAATATTTCAAAAAGCTTTTGAGTTGTGGCAGCACATGATAAGGGGCTGCTGTCCTGAATTTTGGGAATAAGCTCTTCGGTACATATTTTCAAAGAATGGCGGGTATGCTTACAGTAACATCTGGAAATTTACGGCGGTCTCTTCTTAGATCCATAAATAATTACTTAGAGAAATGTGCGACAGAGGTGAGTACCAATAAAATTTTATAAGGTGGGTCAAAAATAGACAATGCGCCTAATACTTTTATATGGCTCCATCAATTATTGTATTATGTAACTTATTAAAGAGTAAAACAATAGCCTTCATAATTTACTCCTAGCACAAGGTCTTGGTGTTGGCACTTGTGCATTATGTAATGGCATTTTGGGGATGTTGTAGGTACCCTCGAAGCACAGGGCATATCATCAAGGAATACGAGCCATACGAAAAGCGACGATAAGTTCTAGTAATTCAGCATTAGGAAGGTTGTACATTATTGCAATGTCAGTTGGACTTTAATTCATGAAATGTCATTTTTAGGCCCCAGTCCATTTGCTGTAAAGAGGTGAGATACTTTAGATCTTCTGCTGCCCTTTTTGATGACACCAAAATTGTAAATGTACCCCCATTCGCTGATTCAGTCTCAGAAGGTGATGTAAGGTTAGTGTCATAACCTCTTACTTTCACTTCAGCAATCTATACTTTCATTACCATTTTTTTATCACTCATTTGAATAAGAAGAAAACACTTGAACTGTGACGCAATATTGTTCCTATGTAAATAGAGATAAAAATAATTATTTAGATAAGTCCTCTAATTGTCACAAAGTCTGGCGAATAAAATGCAACATAACACCCTGATAGGATTTTAACATGTTGTTTGTGTGTCAAGGTGGGAAAAGAAAAAAGGCGATCACGTGGCTGAAGATGAAGTGGTTTTGGAGATTGAAACTGATAAAACCTCGGTTCCAGTACCTTCACCAGCCCATGGTATTATCGAAGAAACATTTGTTGAAGATGGCGCCACCGTCAAAGCCGGACAAAAGTTGTTCAAGCTGAAGGTGACTGGGGCTGCTCCAGAAAAGGCAGCCGCGCCCGCTGCCAAACCGGCCGAGGCGCCAGCTGCGGCCCCGCCACCGCCGCCCCCTGCGGCCGCGCCGCCAAAACCAGCAGGTAAAAGGATTCTCACCCCAGCTTCCAGCGTCACAATTCTTAACCATAACTTTCAAGAATTGCATTGCGTTTTAAAAACTACCAAGAAACAAATCATTTCCTGTCAAATATTAAAAAATATTTTTATTGTGAACAATGATTTGTAACAGGGTGACGTCCAACGTTGCACCTAAGAAGACATTTTTGTCCATTCATTATATCTTTGTTCATCTCACCAGATTTAATTTTTTTACGCTTTAATGTGGGCTTGAGAAGATTTAAGTGTGTTTATGCGCTTGAATGGCTGTTTCAGCGCCTCCTAAGCCGGCTGATGCTAGTCCACCGCCGCCGCCGCCCCCGAAACCGGCGGCTCCTCTCAGCTCCATACCTGTAGCTGCCATCAGACACGCTCAGGCTATTGAAGCAGCCACCGTCAAAGTACCACCGCAAGATCCCACCAAAGAAATTTCCGGAACTCGAACTGAGCAAAGGGTGAAGATGAACAGGATGCGGCTGAAGATCGCCGAAAGACTGAAGCAGGCCCAGAACGTCAACGCCATGTTGACCACTTTCAACGAAATCGACATGTCGTGAGTATCTCTCCAAAATTAGCTTCATCGGAAGAATGTCGAGCCTGATCGATGTCAGATCGTGTCGAACTTTCTTCATTTTCACTTCTCGATGGTCACAGATACATCATGGAATTCCGTAAAGCGCACCTAGAGGCTTTCCAGAAGAAGTACGGTCTGAAGCTGGGTTTCATGTCGGCGTTTGCGAAAGCTGCCGCCTACGCCCTCCAAGATCAGCCCGTAGTGAACGCAGTCATCGACGGGCAGGAAATCATCTACAGAGATTACGTCGATATTTCGGTAGCCGTGGCTACGCCCAAAGGTCTCGTCGTTCCCGTCATCAGGAACGTGGAAAGAATGAATTTCGCTGACGTCGAGATGGCTCTAAGTGCTTTGGGCGAAAAGGCTAGGAAAGGTAACAGTTGCGGATGGAGAAGTAACGATCACGTCTACATCTGTCGAGTGTGCTTACAGGAAATCTGGCCGTCGAAGATATGGACGGCGGCACCTTCACCATCAGCAACGGAGGCGTCTTCGGTTCGCTGTTGGGCACGCCGATCATCAACCCACCACAGTCGGCGATACTTGGAATGCACGGAATTTTCGAGAGGCCCATAGCCGTAAAGGGACAAGTAAATGAAACTTGCATTTTTGCGCCAGAAGCGAAATGAAATTCCTCTTTCAGGTTGTAATCCGGCCCATGATGTACGTGGCTCTGACTTACGACCATCGACTTATCGACGGGCGCGAAGCGGTGTTCTTCTTACGTAAAATCAAGCAAGCAGTCGAAGACCCTCGCATCATCTTAGCTGGTCTCTAAGAAATATTAGAACAAGTGTACAGTACCGAAACCAATTCTCACAATCACGCAAGTGTTTTGCATTTGTAAAGTTATAAATGTCAGGATATCAACGCGTTTAAAGAAAATTTCAAGGTGACGGTTAGGTTTTTTTAACTTTACAAACCCCAAAGGTGCACCGCTTTCTCGTTTAATTTTTATCAATCACTGTCATATTGTCATACCGAAATTCTTTCTGCTGTACTTTTCGTTGATGTAATGAATTTATTCTATAAGTTTTATTAAAGTATTGATGAATGTATTGTGACCCCTTTTTTGTTATCATTTTGTTGTTTATTAAATAATGACGACGTTGAACGGAGTTTTTATTCTTGCAAAGGAATTTTCTGAGAATTTGGTGTTAGCAATCTAAAGCGCATGTGCTACTTTTACTCTTTATAAAGTGTTCGTTGAAAATGTTAACTGTAAAAGTAATCCTGTCTAGTGGTTTTGTATTCTACCTGTTATTAATTTATTATGCAATATAAGTTTTAAGAAAGTCAAAGAGTGGTTATTTTCAGAAAGGATATCAACAACAGCCGACTCCACGCCGGATTGTGTTGTTGATCTTAACAAATTCACCAGATCATTTGAGCTGTTGCAGAACATGTTAATGACGGCTATTATTCATGAGGACGAAAATTCCAACACGAGCCGTAGGCGAGTGGTAGAATCGTCCGATTCTCGTCCTCCGCCGCCACCGCCATCAACGGCCGTAAAGTCCCACCCCACCGAGATCGACCACGTGTTGTCGTGGTGATGACGTGATGTTCGTGGAATCTCACGGCCTTTCCTGACCTGTAGAGTGTTCCCAATTCGCCAATCGGTTGCGAGGGCAAAAGTACTTTGAAACCGAGATACCACACAGAAATGCATTTTTGTTTTGGAAGTTGCTTCCCGTGGATCTCCAGGAGCGTGCCGAACGACCAACTTTACCGTTGACTTCGGATTTTGGCTTCACCAAAAGCGTATTTCACAACGGCACAGTCGGTTGCTACGGTAAAACTCCTACTAAGGAGGTACTATTGCTTAAAGCGTTTGAACAGTTGTTGGGACGGGAAAGTTTTCTACCACGACTGTTTTCCTGGGGCTTGACAGAATCGTAGAACCGCCAATTACGTATCCGATATGTTAAATTTTTGGTTGTAAGAAGAAGCATTTTGACAGGCGCAGCGTCAATCGGTGATCTCTAAGAATTTTCAATACTATGCACTGGAGTGTTTTGTTACATTTGTTACGATCCCCTAATGGGCGAAGGGAGGATCCCTCGTGGGAAGTCCCGGAGCAGCACTCCCAGTGTTGCCAACGGTTCGAAATTTAATTCCATTAGTTCGTTCAAAGAAATCTACCAGAATTCTACTAAAATTCCCTGAAACGAAGAAGCACTTGGTTTCGTAATTTCCGATTTAATTTTTTGCACTTTGGGAAATAAGAAGTACAAAAATTTCGATTTCTTTTTTTGGAAATTATTAACAACTTTATTATACTAAGGACAACGTAACATTTTATCTGCCCCGCCCATTTCATTTTCTTAGTTACCAATTAAATAGGTTGTTAAGACGATCTGATTTACGCAGTAAAAATTTCTGACACTCGAATTGTCTTAATGACATTTTATTTTTTAGAACCTAAAATAATAATTGTGGACTTGACAGCAAAATTCTAACCTTAACTTTTTTACGTAGCAAATGTGATGAAAAGTTGTACAGATTGAATCTGGCTTTGATTCTGATTGGTCAATTTTAGTGGGCGGAGCAGATAAAAAGTTATAACGGCAATACTATAATTTCACATTTTTGTTCATACTTCGCATAACCTCAATTTTACACATCATTTGCGATTATGAAGATTGAAGGCAGAAAACGCGAAATGCGAGCTTCGTCCAATTATTATCGAACGTGCCACACCTGCGCAAAAGAGTCCTGTATGTCCTTGCACCTATAGCACCAGCACCCATCCAAATGTCAAATTTACGTCAAAGTGGTAAACAAACAGCTAAAAAAAATATAATCTACTATACTCGAAATGTTTTGGATATGGATTGTGAAACTCAAGTTCGCTTAAAACTTATGATTGAACTGTACATTAGTGAGATCTGTCATAAATTCCAATAACCTTATTGGCACGCCTAGTTACTTTTGCTGGTAGTGCCAACTTAACGACAAGTCCCCAATCCACATTCATAACGTTCCGACTGTAGTATTCCATCTTTAAAAAAACAATAGGTTGCCATGCTTTAATTTTGTTAAATTGGCAGTACTGAGGAAGTACCTAGTAGTTACTAATAAAATTAATTAAAATAAAATTAATTAAAAGTCGATTCTTCAGAGTAAAATGACGAACAGCTCCGTGGTGCTTGTAGGATATCGTCATCCATATCTGCGTTATTTACTCCTATTTAGAGCAACTATTCGAAACAGCTAAAATCGCTTAACACGGCATATTTTGGAACCAAAAAACGTGTACCGACGAGACGGGTCTATTACCTAATTGTCAGATATTGAGTGGATAAGGCCCTTGGGCAAAAACCAAGTCTTACATAATTATCAGTATACCCACGACTAATGTACCTAATTTAGAGAATTATATTTTTTTATCAAGCCGAATACGAACTATTTATTTTGCCAAGAACACTGATTTTACTCGAACATTATTCGGAAATTGTTTAAGATTCATCGGTAATTCCCCGAGTTTTCTGTCGAAATTCCTATCTAAAATGCGTTATCAATAATTTATCTTTTATTTTTAGAAATGTGCTGCTCATACAACATTTTCCCATGTTGTTTAACGATTCAGGGGAAACCAATGATCTGAGAAGTCGTCCGGAACAAGGAAGACCGCGTAAAACTAGAGTTAAGCCGGCCTGAGATATGTCATTTGGTGGGGGTGCACGAAGACGGAAAACAGTGGGACGAGTCCATCTTTCGTAAAATAGGGGTGTTCAACAGATTAAAAATCAGCTGATTTTTTCAGTGACCGGTGAAGGAGTAAAAGTTTCCATTTAGCTGTTTTTTGAGTAATTTAAGTGATTTGTCCGCGCAGATTTCCCCCACCAAATGACATATCTCAGGCCGGCTTAACTCTATGACCGTAGAAGATCGTTTTTTGAGACAAGTTGCGACCACCCATCATCTACAGGTGAGAGTGGAAACTGTTAGAAGACAAAGACGTCTGGTTGAATGTGATTTACTTCCCAGACAACCAGCTTTAGGTCCAATTTTAACGTCAGATCATCGTCGAGCTAAGGTCAAGTTTGCTAGAGAGCACTCGAAAAGAAAAGAAAAGATGATGATTGAAGCCGCATCTTGTTTACAGACGAGTCCAGATTGATCGACGTATCAGAGTGCTTAAACGTAGAAACAAACTTTATTCTCAGCGCAACATTAAAAAATTGCTTCCGCTAAAATTTCATAACATGGGCATAGCTTGCTTGCTTCGACTACAATAATGTATAATGAGTAATAACCCTATACAGGGTGTTTCTGAAATAAGTGCATTAATTTTAACTGGTAATAGAATTCATCAAAAGGAACAACTTTTCTCTCTGCAATTTTGGCGAAAAACGTTGCGTAATGGCTTAAAAAAATAAGAAAGATTTTCCTAAAACCGTTCATATCTCCAAAACTAAGGTACCTAAAAACGTGAAACACCAGATTCTTACGAAGTGGATTTTTTGCTATACGGGTAGATTTATTTGAATTTCGATTTCTGCGTTAAAACACGTTTTCTGGATGAAAATTGATGTTTTTTTCATATTAGCGCTGATCTCAATTAGCCATTGCAGTATTTAGTGGCGTAGGGCTATTTTAGTGAAAAATCTCTCCAATTTTTTTTTTGGAATTAAACATGGTTTTTCGGCAAAATGGTAGATAGAAAAGTTGTTCCTTTTGACGAGTTCTATTACCAGTTAAAATTAATGTACCTATTTCAGAAACACCCTGTATAATAAATAACTCTAAACTATTTAAAAGTACACTAACTTTTTTTTTTAATTGACCCTTAAAAGTTGGTTTATTTACACCAACTGAAAAGGGCGGTTTCATTAATATAGGCACTGTTAGTATTTATTTAATTTTTATTAAAATAGCTACGTAATGTATTGGGTGATTCAAAATGATTGTGGCCAAGTATGGCAAATATGTACGAAAATTTATGTGGCAACTGTGTGGGTAGAGTAGAGTTGATATTTCTTTGACAGTTCATAGTCGCGCAATTTTGAAAACTGTCAAATCAATGTGTAATGATATGAAAAAAAATCAAATGCACGCTTATGAAATATCATACAAATGACAACTCTACCTCATCCACACAGTTGCCACATAAATTTTCGTACATAGTTGCCATACTTGGTCACAATAATTTTGAATCACCCAATATTTACTACAGACAACATTCAAGTAAGGTTACTGAATCCTTCATGTAGATTATCTTGGACAAAGATTGAAACCTTTAGAATTCTGGTACACATCTAGGGTGAAACCTTCAGTTTTTTCCTCGAGTGCAGTTATTGGTTGAAAAAGGTCTATTGTATAAATTTAGTGCAAGATTTAACTTTTCACTTTAACCATTTGTGAGTGTGCCTTTTTTTGTTTCAAAATTTGTCAATTGTTCCGACAAAATATCAAAGATACGTTTGTACGTTACCAGTGGTTTTAGAATTCTCCCAGTTTAATCGACATTGATAATTCGAATAATTCATAATTCACGATAAATTTTTCAACTGTAGAAATAAGCTACATTATAAGATAATATATTATATACCGTGAAATAAAAAATTAGAAGTCCTGTGTTTGGTACAGTCTACATGTTATTTACGAATAGCGTCGACTTGACAGTTTTTCGTATTAGATATTCAATTTAAAGAAATAAACTAAAAGTATTGTTATAGGTATTGTGGGTTAAATTATCTTATTAAGAATGTAAATTGCAATCTACATAAATATCAATGCAGCATTTTTATTAATTATTGTGAATAACAGTTATTTTACCAATTTATTCATGTTAAGTTTACACACATAACTACATTACTACAATTAGATAATACTCGTAGATTAAGTTATCTTATATAGATAATCTTTTTACGTAAAGGTTTGGTATAAAAACTTCAAACCAACAGCAAACAAATCATTTGGTTCGTTTAATAATAATTACTTAAATTCGTGACTTGCAATTATCTCTTATTTATGTTACAAGGAAGCTTGCAGAAGTTTGCTGACAGAAAAGTAAGTTTTAATTAATCAATAGCTTCTTATGTATTAATTAATAGAGACATCAGAGATTTTTTTTATTCGAAATTTATCCGATATTTTAACCAAGAAGAATATTTTATTTTTTAAACGTCACAAAAGTGAAATTTGATCGTCAATGTTAAAGTTTTACCTTATCTGATGAGACAAATAGAGTTGCTACTCTACATGTTGTCTAATCAATCATATAAAATAGAAAAATTATTTATTGTTATCATTCACCCTAACTATGAAAACATTATTTTCAGCTATAATATAACTAGTGGTATGATTATTATGGATGATATTATGAGTGAAATTGAGCTGGAGATTTCACGAGTCCGAAGGACAAGTGAAATGTCCTGCTTCAATTTCAGGAATTTAATATCATCGATGATTAATCATACCACGTGTTATATTCGATGAGACAATATAATGAATGAAATACAAAATTATTCATTTATTTGTTAAACTGAGAAATTTATTTCAATCAAAAATCGTAACGACAAAAGTAAATAAGATAATTTTTTTTTTATTATTATTATCGCTGTGATAGCCATGCAACTAAGGACTTTACGCTTTTTCATTGGATCATTCATGATCACGTGATACATGAATTATATTGTCACCTTATCACTATTCTACTTCAATCTTGATTTTACAAATTCCTATTAAATTGTTGTTTTTTTATCATTTTGTTACTCTTGTTGAAACTTAGGTTTTCATTGTGACATTTTAAAAAAATCGTATGTACAGTTGCGGAATTAACATTTCGGGCATTATTTTTCTGTCACTTCAAGAAAATCTCTGTAAAGCACCTTCTACTGTCATCATGACTGACATTCAAAAATTAAACTTTTCTGTGTCAGTCACTCAATCAATTTTGAATTTTGAGATTTCAGTTAGTTGTACTGAGTGTAATTAAATCATCGCTTTGATATGTTGCCTACCCGTTATTATGCCACAAATGACAATTTTTGAATGCCAAAAAGACAAAAACATGACAAGAGTAAAAAATAAGGTTATTAACGTAAAGGTTGTTTTAGAGTTTATATCATGACATTGACAATAGTGCCCGAAATTTTAAATCCGCAACTGTACCTATTCGGAGCAAAAATTGACTTTATGTGCTTAGGAGTCTTAATGCTCTTAGGCTCGGTTGTAATAAAGCGGTGTCAAGTTCGTTGTTAAAATTAACATAATGTCAAGCGATTTGATTGGAGGATACTTATTTAACACTGGATTTGAATCACCCAATCAAATGGGCGGATTTCCGACTTGACGCGTTGTTAGCTGACACGATGTTAACTAAGCTTTTTACAACCGGCCCAGTATGACATAATACATATATGTACTGTTAAACTCATTTTGTTTGTTGGAGTGTCGGCACAACCTCTTTTCTTCATGTATGTTAGTACGACTGAAGCTACGCCATACGTTTTTAGAAGTTTTGTTTTCCACAGCCATTATCTCTTCTTTTTTTGCCAATCATATTCATATTGTATAAAGGTCCCTTTGTCAATATAAACTTTGTTGACATTCAACATTCATCTGAATATCAGACTATAGTATAATTCAGAATAAGTGGCATCGCGGTAGGCGTTGATTCTCTAAAGTGAGCTTTATGTTAAGTCAAAAAATTTAGTAAACATGTGAAACCGTCATTACTTTATTCTGAGGTTATGCGTTACATTTTGACATGGTTTTCACCCACAGCAGACAAATAATACACTTTTCATAAATGAAACAAGGAAATTCCAAATACTTATAACAAGAAAATAAACACAAAACGATTCCAATGATAATATCAAGGCCAAATTAAAAGCGAAGGTTACCAACAGCATCGAAACTAGGGTATTATTAGTAAGGGTCTTGCTGCCAACGTAAATTTGAATTTCCAACGCCTACCGCGATGCCACTTATTCTGAATTATAGTATGTATATGTTCTGGCTTTCCACAAGTTGTACCTATACTTAATATTTGTATCGAGCCATCAAATTAATTTGTAATCGAGTCATCCGTGGATTTGAATCCGTATGTCTTTTGCGATTGATATGTCGAGATCTAACCTATGTTTCGCGCTGTGGTTATTGGACCATGGAGTTCAAGTAACGACATACGATTTCGGATTCATGGATAACTAGATTACAAATTATTTGATCGCTCTTTATAAATATGTCTTTGACTAAAGAAACTAGTACCAATTCAGACTATAGATACAAATAACTGTAACCTTTAAAAATTAGAGATTTATATACCTTATACTGTAGTATATATATAGTATATATATATACAGGGTGGTCCCGATATAACCTGCCAAAAAAATTCTGGGTCATTAGAAGGATCTGACAAGTCCAAAAAACCCCTTTTCATTAGGTCCAAAATAATGGGGATAAATTAACCCCTATCCACACCCATTCGACGCTGCTGACCACAAAAATACGTACCTACTCAGGAATTAATTGTTGGTGTTTGTAAGGATGACAGTATCTAAGCAATATAGGTACCTGAATCGTTTATGACAAATCTCAAATCTGACAAGCTAAATCAAATTAATGACATTTATTGAAAACGCTGTACACTGTGTGCGTTAATTCACCAGCTTATTTAGGTACAAAAGCTGATTTTGTAGACTAAGATGAATGAGTAACAAATAAAGTGATGTTCTTCAATGTGTAAATAAATGTACAGGTAGTGTGTGCAAAATTGTGTAATAAGAGTATCGTCTTAATTGTGGTTAAATAGCCAAAATAATGTATTGAATAAATTTATTTACACTTTTCATATTCGTACTTTCAACTCTAACTGAGAATATCTACTAACTAATGAAAGGTAAACTAGAGTAGAAAAATTATTTTATAATAAATGTTCTGTGTGCCTTCCGTTGGCATTTAAGCACATTTGAGTACGCCGGTACCAATTTTCATAAACAGAATTCAGCATTTCTGGGTTTTTTCGAATCTGGTTTGCGGCGTCTGTTACGCGTTTCTGGAGTTGGCCTTTTGTATTTATTTCAACTTCGTATACCAAATCTTTCGTGTGGCCCCAAAAATTAAAATCCAAAGGGGTTAAATGGAGGATCGGGGACGACATCGTATTGGAATCAGTCAGAACCAACCTCACATAAATGCAGATGTTGCTCCACAAAAGTACAACGGGACGGAAGGACTCCTTCAGGAAAACGCTCGCGTATGGTCGCCTTGCCGGTCTTGAATTACCACGTGTTTCGCCATAGAGTAAATGCACATCGGCGTATTCTTGTTTTGTGAATTTCATAATTTTTTGAAGGATTCGCAAATTTAAAATTAAACTTGACAAATGTCATAGGTGTTACAGGTACCGTTGCTAAAGAAATTGCAGCCAAGTAACGAGAATTACCTTTTTAAAACCGATTAACTCATTAGCGTACAGCAAATTTTGACCAAATTTTCAATTATTTTTATCTCGAAAACGAAAAGACTTTTATTAGAAACATTTTTTGTGTATGAGTTCTACTCGTCATCACCTATTACTGGATTTCTTCTGGCAGGTTATATCGGGACCACCCTGTATATCAATGTTTCTAGCATCGCAATTGGCTCGGCAATTTCAAGTGTGCCGCTTACAGGGTTATTATAAATTACTAAAACATCATAGTTGGCTGAGCGATTCGTAATCCTCTGTTCTAACAATATATGCAACTTTATGAGGTTACTTGTTTTACCGACTGCATAACTTATAGGGTGTTAATTCTTTATTAACCCCTTGCTAAAAACAATTCAAAGATAAGTAACAATAAGTTGTGTGAGTTTTAAAAATCATTTGTTTATACTAGCATACAACACCTTTTAGAATAAACAGCATTTTGGAGGATAAATCATTTTGGGTTCACAAATGAATTTAGAGAACATTTAAAAGCGAATCAGTCATTCCATGGGTATAACGCGGGTCTAAGTAGCAATAGTTAAATAGGTTTTGGATTTGGCTGACAATATTTCTTATTGGTAGGACCAGAATGGAAAAGCAGAAGGAAAATTTTACCAAGAAGATGTTATCCGAAAAAGTATTCACTTGTGCCATATGTGAAAACTTGCTGATGGTACCCGTAATGATGGTCGAGGACGTTGGAAATGTCTGTCACAAATGTTTTAGAAGTCGGAACGAAGAAAATGGGAAAAGTTTACCGAATACTACACTAAATTCAATCCTACAAGAACTAAAATTACCTTGTAAATTTGAATCGGAAGGTTGTGAGGTTGAAGTTATTTATGGGGATTTGAAAGACCACGAAGAAAAATGTATTTTTCGCACGGTTGAATGCGTTATGCCAAAATCTGATTGCGAATGGAAGGGTAAACTGGTAGATTTACTCAAACATTTTAAGGAGGAACATGCGAAACATGTTATAACCAGCCCCTATGGTATATTTTCTTTCGAGAATACCATCGCAAAATCTGCGAACGTTGTAAAGTTATTGAGCAACAAGAATAAAACCTACATCTTAAAGATTACGGAAGACGAAGATGGTAAAAGTTTGCAACATTTCATCTTAGACATTAAGTCTAACCCTGAAGATGAAGAATTGGTTGTGAAATATGTGGGTAAAACTGATCAGCACAAGTTAAAAGTAAAACGTATGTCATTCAATAGTTTGGATTATGAACACACGGCCAAGAAGATCCATCTGTCGACTCTACGAGAAATTGCAGCAGCCAGTGAAAACATCATGGTCACAATAAAACCTGCAAAGTGCATTTTTAAAAATATGAACGATGAAATACTGAAGCAGCTCGAGTGTCTCGTTTGCAAAGAATTAATGCGACCACCTATACGTCTCTGCAATACTGGACACAGTTTGTGTTCTTCTTGTCGCCAGAAGCTTGATGACTGTCCCACATGTCGTCAACCATGGAGTGGTAGTAGAAACTTCTGTCTCGAAGGCATCACTCCATCTGTACAGTATCCATGTGCATACAGTCAATTCGGATGTTGTGCAACATTTTTAGGAAAGGAAATCGCTCACCACGAAGGAATTTGTGAATATAAGATGTTTACATGTCCTGTATCTGGTTGCAATTTTACTGGAAATTATGTGTCGACTAAGAATCACTTCAAACTTACGCATAAAGACAACTTGAACGAAACAACATCTTATACATTTAATTTTGCGCCTTTGGGAGCTCGATCTAACAGCATCGAACACGTGAAGTATTTCTGCGAATATGGAAATATTTTCAAATTAACGTTCACCCGTTTATCAGATTCATGCAAATGGACGGTTCAAATTTTAAACAATTATGACATGAGTGTTAAGTACTTTTACAAAATTAGTATAACCGATCCCCGGTTGCAGTATCGGAAAATAACAAAATCAAATTTGTGCCTAAACTTTACCACCACCGTGACTGACCACAATATTATTTCATTCACATACTACGATTTGTCGTCGTACAAAAACGCAAATAACGATCAAATTAGTTACTGCTGTCAACTATTCGAACAAAAATCGAATTGATTTTGTCGAAATTTTTGCTAATTTAGCATTACTAGTATTTTTTACAACGTTTTATTGTATTTACTTGGATTTATAAGAAATTATCATTTTGTTTCCTTACATTTACCTACCAAAAAATGTATAATGTGTTCTTCACAATAAAGTGATTATTTTTATCGAACTAATTGTCGATTGACGTTACTTAAAGCAAGTCTAAAATAAATTGGAATACCTATAAATTGTATACATACATAAATACATAACGGGTGCTTTTCTTTAATTTGGCGTCGAAGTAAGCGTTGAACTGTCGATTGTGAAAGCACTATACAGGTTACGGATCACGGATCCACTGTTTAAATTTTACGCTTTTACACGAGTGGTGCGCTCTCAATCGACTCTCCAACGCCTACTTCGACGCCAAATTTAAAAAAACACTCTTCACATACATTCTTACTCTGTTATGACAATATAATTAAGCAACTTTTTCAGATTATTTGTTTTACTGGATGCTTAACCTACAGGATGTTAATTTTTCAATAAATGTGCCTTAAAACATAATTTTTATTTAGTTTATTATTATTTATTTACATTTAAGTCCCGGGCTTATCAGACGGTTATCGTAAAATTGTAAAAAAATAAATCAAAGTTACACCAGCAATGTGTGCTGAAGTTCTTCATCGTCCAGATGATTGATGAATGATTCCAGAAGTTGTTCTCTGTGTCGTTCTCCAGTAATGTTTCCATGAAAGATGAGCCCATACTCGTCTACCAGAAAGTGCTAACCACACTCTAACTTTCTGGATCCTGGGGATGTGGAGGTGTCTCAATTAAAACGTGTGGGTTTTTAAAATAAAAGAGACCAATGATAATAATAGACTACTAAATTGGTTTATAAAAGAACGTAATGACTGGAAGTATGCAAAATGCATATTTTCTCAGTTTTTCATAAATACATTATGTAGAATAAATTTTTGCATATTTAAGGTGTTTTTGCTTTTTTTTAAATTTGCGAAAGGAATTTTTTCATTTCATTATTTAACAGGTAGATGAACATCCGCACCATTAGAGATAGAGTTATTTAATCTCCTTTGCCTGTTTGCGACAAACGGACGGGGCGAACTGTCTTCCAGAAAAACATAGGTCATTTTCCAAGAGGTGAGTTGTTCCCAACAAGAGACGAATTGTTTCCTACTCGAATTAACCCCATGCGGTGATAATCTTCTTATTTGTAAATGTCATGCTTTCACCTATCTTAAAGTTCTTCTGCCCTGTGCTAAATACTTGGGGTACATGGCTAAAAACTGTAGATTTTATTTCAACAAATTGTATATACTCGTACATGTGACGTGAGCTTTTGTTTTACTTTTGAGCTCTGGGGTTGGATTAAAAAGCAACACTGGAAGAGCAACGTCTTTAATCAGAGTTAACGGAATAATAATACATCGTCACTTCGTCACCCTTTTATGTGGGCGTGCATTGGACGTGCTCCTGTCCTAGTTTTGGATCAGCAAAATGGGATTTCGCGGAAGACCTCGCTGCCTCGTGCCATGAAGTGGTACTTTTCGCATTATGCCTTGCTAGCGCGACGCTTGAAGTGGTACGATGAGGTAATTCGGGGCACCAAAATGCAATTCGAGGCGCCGAAATGCCCACATATACGAGTATATGTGTTAACCGTGGGACTCCACGAACGCCACGTCAGCACTGCGTGGACGATCTCGGTGGTACTCGGCGGGAACCGACGGCCCACGACGGGAGCAGGGAGATACGAATCTACCAGCAAAGGGCAGCAAAGGGTCCAGACTTGCATCGAGTTCATCCGGAATTAAAAAAACTCCTTGTTTTGAGGCTATTTGTTTCATTAATTTACCGCCCAATCACAAATCCTGCTAACACTAAGATATTGGCGCGACCTTGACGCGACCTTGAAATACTACAAGAGAGGAAAAAAGGCATTTGCACAAGGTTTGAATGGTGGCAAACGATCTAGGAGGACGCCCTGAGGCTGTCTAGCCAGAAAAAACGCGAAAATTCCAGAAGTAGTTAAAGTGAACAATTACCAAATGTAATAAATCTATATTGACAATCATTACGATTGGCGAAGGTGCTAACAGCTTTTGTAAGACTTGGTTTTTGCCCAAGGGCGTTATCCTTCAATATTTGATAATTAATCGATCAGACTCATCGGTACATATTTGTAAGACTTGGTTTTCGCCCAAGGGCGTTATCCCTCAATATTTGATAATCAGACTCATCGATACACATTAAATTAGACAATCTCAGCTACAGTCGTACGATAATCTACAATCGGACTCACCTCCACCTCATTCAGTCATTCAAACGGTAAAGCACAGGTTTGCTCAATGGGACGGTACAAACATGTAAATGATAAACACCTGACACATCTGTCGCGAATCAAGGTCATACAGTGACTCACCCGGGGGATTCCTCCCCCTAGCCCGATCATGACGAGGGGCTCCAATCACTGGCGTCGTCTTCAGAGCGCTACGTTCCGGGGTTGCGTTGGATAGTCTGGTAGCACCCGTAACAGCCCCGTGTGCAGTTTGGGATGCACGGCCCGCCCGAGGTCTCCACAGAAGAAGACCGCCACGGCCAGCGTGTGAGCCTACAACCCACTTCCATACGATACTGTGCTCCCTCAGTACAGGAGAGCCGGGGTTACCTCCCAACCGTTAATCAAGCACGTATGATCTGTTACATTTGGTTGTCACCACTGGCCGTCTCGACAAGACGCGCCCAGTCAACGGCCGAGCCGTGTCATGAGCCAAAGATGCCTCACCCGGACATCCGGTGCTCAGGAATTATACCATGGTATCTGCCAGAGGTTTTAGCGCATTGGTGGTACTGACATCATAGCCCAGGTTGCCCAAACCTGCTATCACCCAGTTACCGACACACCTGGTAACTGTATCACCGGCTAGCACAAGCCTAATTCACTGCACCACTCCCGGGTCACAGACTATTCACCTGCCGTCACTCTCGTACTCGTACCTTGGACAGCCCGTCGGTTCCAGCTGCTAAAGCTACACTGTCCCTGTTTCGCCTGTGGGACTCGTAAAAATCACCCCCGAGTCAAGGACTTTTCAGAACATAATTTATGAGCCACATGTTTGGGTGGAAGAGGTAGTTTTTCTGTTGCGTTTTTGAAATTCTCTTACACATTAAATTAGACAATCTCAGCTACAGTCATACGATAATCTACAATCGGACTCACCTCCACCTCATTCAGTCATTCAAAGGGTAAAGCATAGGTCCGGACTCGGGTTTGCTCAATGGGACGGTACAAACATGTAAATGATAATCACCTGACACATCTGTCGCGAATCAAGGTCATACAGTGACTCACCCGGGGGATTCCTCCCCCTAGCTTCTATCATGATGAGGGGCTCCAACCACGGGCGTCGTCTTCAGAGCGCTACATTCCTGGGTTGCGTTGGATGTTCTGGTAGCACCTGTAACGACCCCGTGTGCAGTTTGGGGTGCACAGCCCGCCCGCAGTCTCCACAGAGGAAGACCGCCACGGCCAGGGTATGAGCCTACAACCCACTTCCATACGTTACTATGCCCCCTCAGTACCTGGGGACCGGGATGACCTCGTAACCTTATAATCAAGAACGTATGATCGGTGCATTTGGTTGCCACCACCGGCCGTCCCTACGAGACCCGCCCGGTCAACGGCCTAGCCGTGTCATGAGCCAAAGGTGCCCCACCCGGACATCCGGTGCTCAGGAATCATACCCTGGTATAGGGAGGTTTTACGCATTAAGGTACTGATTTATAGCCCAGGTTGCCCAAACCTGCTATCACCCAGTTACCAACACACCTGGTAACTGTATCTCTATTTCCGGCTATCACTAGCCTAATTCACTACACCACTTCCGGGCCACAATTATTCACCTGCCGTCACTCTCGTACTCGTACCTTGGACAGCCCATCGGTTGCAGCTGCCAAGCGACACTGCCCCTGTCTCGCCTGTAGAACTCTTAAAAATCACCCCCGAGTCAAGGACCTTTCAGAACATAATTTATGAGCCACATGTTTAGGGTGGAAGAGGTAGTTTTTCTGTTGCGTTTTTAAAATTCTCTTACACTTTAGTATTTATACCTGTATATTTTTTTGATTTTTCCCAACTTTAAAAAAATCCCTCTTTTATAGCCATTGTTGAAAAAATATCTCTTTATCGCTTTTAAGGTAAAAAATCCCTCTAAAAAGAGAATTCCCTCCCAGTTCCTAAAAAAAAAAGTGCGTCTATGGATATTTTAAAACGACCTTTTGCTTCCTTCAGTGGTTTATTGCCCGCTAACAAAGATTGTCGTAAAAGTGGTGAGTAACCGATCCTCAATAATCCGCAGGTACAAGTCCATAACTATCCAGAGTTTTTGTTACAGGATAGGTAAATAATCCCCTAGTAATGAGACCATCATAAACGACCCAAAATGTTAACTAGTGTTTAAAAAATCGTTTCAGAATATCGATAGACGCACTTTAACACTGCTGATTTCAGGAGGTAGGTCCGATAAAAGTGTTTAAAATAACAGGTCGCTCAAGTGGTTGAATGATTAATGATAAGTTTTTTGCCGCTTCTGTCGTTATGAGTGAGCATTCGCTCCCAAAGTCGACCAAAGATTTTATTTTACGGCCGTTTAGCGCTACGGTTTTAAAGAATTTGCGTAAAGGAGCTTTAAAATGTCGAATCGATACAGCGTCTTGACCATAAGATAGAGTGCCAACACTTTAAGGAAAACACACCAAGAAAGTTGCGCGGCGGACGCAACTACGTTGGTCGAGTCCATTTTTCGATTTCTAAAGTGGGAAGGTAGAACCGCTTACCGGCCATGCGGCGTCAGAGGCGTACGTTCATTCGTGATCTGCTTTGCCAGTGTTCGTTTCGTTGTTTCGTGATTTCAGGGTTGTTTTCTATTGCATTAAAATTTGTTCCTTTCAGAACTAAATAATTTTTATTTCTTTATTTGAGCGAGGTTAGTATTGATAAAAGCGGTATCACAATCATCCAAAAAAAAAACGTATGCCCCCATTTCTGAACGCAAGTGATACGCCACTGGACAACTTCACGGACAGATTTGGATGACTCAACGTGTTCTCCTTAAAGTGTGCGAATTACGTTTATGAGATTTTTGAAGAAGAAAAAATTATTTATTTTTACAGCGTTACAGCGACTTGAGTGCAAGAATGATTGTACCGGTTAACAATTGTTGGTTATTATGGGTTTAGTATTGACTGCTATTTGTACAGGTGTCCCAGAACTCGCGCCCCAGAGAAAACAGACAAATGCCGACCACAATCTCGATTCCAAAAATGCAAACGAAGAACAACAAATCGCTTTAGTACCGCCGTCGTGGTCAACCGTGCTCATTCATCATGTATTCTGCAGCGGATTATGTGGAAATGTTGATAATTTACGGAGAATGTGGAAATGAAGTAAATCCATATGCTCTATTTTCAAGAGCATTTCAGCAACGATTTTATATAAATTTGTGGGTTGGTCTATTAGGGAATCGTGTGGTATGTCTTCAATAGAAATTAGTTTACATGTCAGCTAACTTCCCTCTTTAGGTAGGATCTTTTGAATTTCCTGCACGGTAAGCGCAAGACATTCACCCAGAATTTTGAATGGAGAATTTTTGAACGCAGGATATCCCAATTTGCTTGAAGACATTCCACTTCTTTTTTGTGCTATCGGCTAGTTTCAACACGACGGCGCACTACCACACTTCAGTCGACAAGTTCGAGAAATTTTGGATCAACAGTATCCTCATCGTTTGATAAGTTGTGGTGGTCCACGACACTGGCCTGTGCGGTCCTATTGCCTTATTGCTACAGGAGAACAATTCAGGAGTTGCGTTTAGGAAGCTTTTGCCACAATTACTCCTGAAATGGTTACGAATTCTAACCTGAATCTTTTGAGACTGGCACGATTATGCTTGCAAATGAATGGTGGCCACTTTGAGCACTTCCTCTGATTGTATTTATTTTTCGTTTCATAATCCCTTTTGGCTTGTGTTATACCTTTTCTTCCTGTTTTGTACGATAGGCTTACGTGCATTAGAATAAACAAGGTTGTTTTCAGAACCGCTATTTGTTGTTTTATTTAAAAAAATAAAAACAGATTTATGTGATCGACGGCGAATGTGACATCTTGAATGACATCTGCCTTAACCTAACATGTTGATGTTGACACTTTAGCGGACATGTCATTCTGACATTATTTAATTGTGACAATTTACAAACTTAGCAACCGATTTTATTTACATTAACACCTCAGAGTTCCCTTTCTGGAATTGGTGGATCTTAGATGTCTCACAATTCTCTTATGCAAGCCATTTGAATGAAATTTTGACACTGACGTTTCTCAAAAGTCGGTTTATTGAAAACGTAATAAAATATGCAACCTAGCAACAATTACGGGAAATAGACCTGGATGGCTTAAAATGCTTTGATTGGTCGAATTAAACTGTTCTTTTCTTGAATACCGTTCAAGATAGAAAAAATTTTCATTGAGATTATTTATTTGTCCTTGTATAATCCTAGAAATTCTACCTGAAAGGGCCGTTACCTCCCCCCTTGCAATTGTAAATTTAGTTTAAGCCTGTCCACCTTTTACCAACATTCGAGATCTGTACCTCAACCAGCACACTTCGAACGGAGTGAGCTGGTAAAACGTTAATAAATTGTTATTATTATTAACAAGTCTTTATTCAAAAACATTCGACCTCACCGGGTCAAACATTGGTCCTTCGAGCCGGATTCAGTGCGAACAAGTAGTACAATTCACGAAATCAAACCGCGAGTTCTATCGATAAACGTGGTACGAAACTCCAAGAAGAATCGCCACTTCGAGGAACTCCATTCAACCCAGGATTCAAAGGTTCAACTTCCGACAACGTCCAAGGCAGGCGCTCCAAACTTTCCGAGGCCCATCACGTCGTCAGGTTAGTGTCTCTCTTGATTCCTACCAAATCTACATTAACGTTCAATTAATTCAATACACGCTTCGATTTGCACTGAGATCATATTATTCAAAACAATTCAAATATTCAATCCTCACACATATTCAAGTAACAATCCTTTCAAAATTTATTAAATCAATTTCACAAAATGTCTAAAAAACAACTCGCAGAGGTTGTAATCATCTTAGATACTGTGCAGACAAAATTGCAAAGAATAGAGGAATACGTACAAGGTTTTGATCCCACCAAAGCTAGCATCAACCGCTTAAAAACACGCCAACAAATTCTTGAAGGCATTAGAAAAGAATTTGAAGAGACTCAATATGAGTACGAAATATTAGATTCCAAAAATGACGAAATGAAACAAACTCACATCAGATCTAGAATAGCCTTTGAAAATAAATATTGTGACATCATGTCCGACATGATGGATATTATCGATAAGGTCGAAAATTCCTCTATTTCTCATAGTAACACGGCTCCAACGTCGGGAAACGCCGCTAAAGACGTACCTTTTAATCTACCTGTAATTAATTTAGAAACTTTTTCTGGCAGCTACAAAGACTGGACAAATTTCGAAAATTGTTTCAAATCTGTTATTGATGAAAACAAAAGTCTTAACAACAGGCAAAAATTGCAATATTTAAAATCGTCCCTTCGAGAAGAAGCTTTGCGCGCGGTCGAGTCTTTATCAATATTAGACGAAAACTACGATAAAGCATGGGAAATATTAATAAACCGTTTCAAAAACACTCGCTTAATCGTGCAAGATCACGTCGCGTCAATTCTTAATGCTTCACCTATTAGCAAACAATCTCATTCCCACCTTCGCGAATTATTGGACACGATAACAACAAACATCGCGGCACTCAAAACATTAAAAATTCCGGTAGGTTCATGGGACGCCTTAATAATCCCAATAATTTCTGAGAAATTAGACTACGTCACCAAAAAAGAGTGGCAAACATCCCTTGACACTAGCGTACCCACTTACAACGAGTTCGTCAAATTCTTAGAAAAACGTTGCACTGTTCTCGAATCATTAAATAGCTTGTCAACTAAATCCTCAAATCAAGCAACGAATAACTCACTTCAAAAATCAAATCAATCAAACAAGCGAACGGTCACTTTGGCTGCTACAAACAAAAGAACAAGTTTCTGTACGTATTGTAAAAACTCCGCTCATTTAATTCACCAGTGCGATGAATTTTCAAACCTATCAGTTCCAAGTCGAAACGAAAAGGCCAGAGCAATGAAACTCTGCCTAAATTGCCTCAGAAATAATCATACCACTTCAGATTGTCGCAATACAGCCAAATGTCGTAATTGCAACAAAAAACACCATTCGTTATTGCACATTGAAAATAATCAAACTGAAAATCCAGATCAGGGTGATTCGTCATTAACTTTGAATAATCATGCCTATGCTACAATTCAAGACACCGTAGTCCTAGCTACTGCAGTTGTTCTAATAAAAAATGCCAAAAATGAGTACAAACCATGCAGGTTATTTTTAGATTATGGTTCAATGTCGAACTGCATAACAAGAAAAATGTCAGCAAAATTAGGACTTAAACCTCGAAATGAAAATTTTGAAATCAAGGGTTTAAATGGTACGATCAGTACCGCAAATCAGTCGGTTGTCATAGACATCAAGTCTAAATACAGCTCTTATCAATTAACAAAAATAAAATGCATTGTCGTAGACAAAATTACTGAACATTTGCCGTTAGTAGCCATAAACGCATCAGGATTGGAAATTCCCGCAAATATTCAACTTGCCGATCCAAAATTCTACGAAAGTAGTGAGATTGATTTATTGCTAGGCGCCGCTCTTTTCTGGGCTCTATTATGTATCGGACAAATCGTCTTACCTACGGGATTAGTTTTGCAGAAAACGCACTTTGGTTTTATTGCCGGAGGTCCGTACAACAATAGGGGTTCAAACAAAAATGAGCCACCAATAAACACAACCGCCTGTAATTTGTCTGTAGCCGCGTCTCTTTGTAACAGTACTTTAGAAGACAAGGTCTGCAAATTCTGGGAAATCGAAAATGCAGGTGTCGGGTCTCATGAAGAACAAATGTTATCTTCTGAAGAAATTCATTGTGAAAACCATTTCAAGGCAAATACCAGTCGCGATTTAGACGGTAGATTCATAATAAAACTGCCAATCAAGAACGAAAAACTAGACATTGGCGAATCCAAAAACTTGGCACTAAAGCGCTTTTACAATACCGAAAGAAAATTCGCGAAAAATCCAGAATTAAAACTGGAATATTCAAAATTCATTCAAGAGTATCTGCAATTAAAGCACATGCAATTAGTTAAAAATTTGCCCGATAAAAACTTGTTGAGAAAGGCAATTAAAGTAGGTTTATATTGTGTTTTGTTTTAGTCTCTAAGGTTTCTATGTACAACAAAAATAACAATTAATTAAAATAAAACCTTTTCAAGAGTTCACACTCACAACAGGTTATGGGCCCAGTGAGCGCAGTTCGCGACGAGTAATAAGAGTCATAAGTAAATTAACGAACTTAAAAATACGCGTAATTTGTTCTAACAACGTTCGATGGCCGACGACAAGAATAAGGTCCCTCTCTTCGACGGATCGAATTTTTCGAATTGGAAATTCCGCATGGAGACTCTGCTTGATGAACTCGACCTCCTGGACATCCTGGAAACACCGATGAATGCATCAGTGGAAGCCGTTGATGCCTCAGATATCACGGCACAAGATAAAGTAAAAAAGAAGGAGCAACTAAAGAAAAGGGATAAGAAGTGCAAGTCCCAGATTGTCCAACGAGTGGCCGACAGTCACTTGGAATATGTAAAGGACAAGGAAACTGCATTTGAAATTTGGACGGAACTGACAAATACATTTGAACGTCAAGGTTTGGCAGGTCAGTTACTACTACGAAAAGAGCTTCTGTTGATGAAATATAGCCCCGCGAAGGAAACGTTGGAGGCTCATTTTCTCAAATTTGATCGAGTCATGCGTGATCTACGATCGACTGGTGCCAAGATGGAGGAACAAGACATCGTGTGCCATTTGCTCTTAACGATGCCTGGTGAATACGACTCCGTCGTCACGGCCCTGGAGACGCTCAGTTCAGAAAAACTCACCATGAGCTTTGTGAGGACTCGTCTGCGCGACGAGGACAGGAAACGGGAAGGCAAGCAGCGGAAAAGCAAGAATGAAACGCAGCCACCTTTGGCTTTTGTCACACCGGAAGGAACGAAACAGAAATGGAAAAATGAACGAAGATGTCACAATTGTGGAAAATATGGTCATTATCGTTCAGAATGTAGACTAAATAAATCAAGAAGTGAACATCAACAAAAACAATTCAAAAGTAGGAATGCTAACGTAGCTACAAACAGTGCGTCAGATGAAGGCGAAAGTGAATTCTCAAATGAACACAGTTTCTCGGCTTACCTGAGTGGAAATGTGAAAAGCACGGTTTGGTGCCTTGACTCGGGAGCGTCCGAACATCTGGTAAAAAATGGCAACCATGTCAGTAATATACAGAAACTGGATCATCCTGTGTGCATTAAAATTGCCAAATCAGGTGTCACACTCAAAGCGGAAACATTTGGAGAATTTCGAGGCAAATCTGTTGTTGGAAATAAAGTCTACAATATTTATATTTCAAAAGTCCTTATCGTTCCAGGATTAGAAATCAATCTGTTATCAGTGCGGAAACTTGAGATGCAAGGACTTGCTGTTGTCTTTAAGCAAGGTTGCGGACGGATTCTCAAGGGAGACAAAATTATTGGTGTCGCACAATGCAAGAACAAACTGTACGAGCTCAAACTTCAGGAAAATGTTGAGGTGGCAAATCTCAGCAAGACTGACGGAAGTGGGAAACTTTGGCACCACAGGCTCGGGCATATAGGAAACAGCAAACTGCAAAAACTGTCACAGATTGTGGACGGGGTGACGATCTCTGCGAAGAATGCTGAAACTTCACCGTGTGACGTATGTGTAGGTGGAAAGCAAACGAAACTCCAGCACAAGGAAAAACGACCACGAACAAATAGACCACTGGAACTTGTACACAGTGATCTACTTGGACCTGTCACTCCAGAATCTCACGACAAAAAGAAATACATCTTAACCTTCATTGATGACTTTACACATTTCACTGTCGCCTATCCCATAAGTTCAAAAACTGAAATCCCTCGTTTTTTTAGAAAATATGAAGCCATGGCCACAGCTCATTTCAACCTTAAAATATCACGCTTCAGGTCTGATAATGGTCGTGAGTACATGACGAACGCACTCATGGAGCACTTCGAAAAACAGGGTATCCAGATGGAATGCACGGTTCCTTACACACCGGAACAAAATGGGGTCGCAGAGAGGCTGAACAGGACTATAGTGGAGAAGGCGAGATGTATGCTGCTGTCCAGCAACTTGCCAAAATCGTTTTGGACGGAAGCAGTCACCACAGCGGCTTTTCTGATAAATCGCTCTCCAACTGTAGCACTCGAGAACTGCACTCCGGCGGAAAAATGGTTTGGCTTTAAACCTAACCTTAAAAAGGTACGAATTTTCGGCTGCTTGGTATACCAACATATTCCAAAACAGTTAAACCCGAGGAAATTTGACACTCGAACACGGAAATGCATTCTCCTAGGCTACGCACCAAACGGCTACAGGCTCTGGCTGTTGGAAGAACGAAAAGTCGTAGTTGGGCATGACGTCATCTTCGATGAGGCTACGTTTCCATCACCCTATGGTAACGCTAATACGGCGGATCGGGAGGAGGATACGGAAGAAGAAGATGCGGAAGAAGAGGACACCGAAGAAAAGAAACTCGAAAATGAAGAACCCGATGAAGATGAAGAGGAAAATTGGAATGATGCGACGGAGACTCCGGGAGCGAAGACTCAAAAATTCACACCGACGCAGACAAGCTTACCAAGACGCTCTAGTCGAACTAAAAGGAAGCCCGAGTACTTCGACGAGTACACTGTCATAGCCTTGAACGCCGAGGCCTATGTGGACGAGGCACCCCTGGACTATGAGGATATCAAGAACCTAGAAGACAGAAAAAAATGGTACCAAGCTGTGTTGGAGGAATTGCGCGCATTGGATATTAACGAAACGTGGACTTACACGAAATTGCCACCTGGAAAAACGGCTATCAACAACAAGTGGGTGTTTCGACTGAAAAAGGACGCCAACGGAGAACCACAACGGTACAAGGCGAGGTTGGTGATAAAAGGTTGTTCACAAAAAAGGGGGATAGACTACGACGAAGTATACGCTCCTGTGGCAAGGTTGACAACCATAAGAACACTTCTCTCAGTAATCCACGAAAACAACCTACATGCGATGCAAATGGACGTGAAGAACGCCTTTCTTCACGGAAAACTGAAAGAAACAATCTACATGAAAGTTCCTGATGGAATCAACGGAAAAGACGGACTCGTGTGCAAGTTAAATCGCTCACTATATGGTCTTAAACAAGCACCTCGTGTTTGGAATGAACGGTTTGATACATTTATTAAAGGGATTCACTTCAAACAATCCCCACATGACCGTTGCCTGTATATAAAGATACAAAACGGCACAAAAATCTACCTCCTGCTGTATGTAGATGACATAATTTTGGCTGGAGACGACAAAACGACGCTAGACCAGGTTACAGCCGCTCTCAAAAGAGAATTCTCCATGTCCGACCTCGGAGAATTGCGGAACTTTCTTGGAATAAGTATCACCCGGAACGACAACGAGATGGGACTCTCTCAATTCGGATATATTAAGAAATTGCTGACTCGATTTGGCATGCAAGATTGCAAGGGTGCAAAAACTCCGATGGATGCAAAAATTCAACCCGAGCAAGTTGAACCTGCAGATTGCATCGTTGATACAAAACCATATCGCGAATTAATAGGGTGTCTGATGTATCTTATGCTTTGTACGAGGCCCGATTTAAGTGCTGCTTTAAATTTTTACAGTCGCTTTCAAGCAAACGCAACCGACAAGCAGTGGGTTGAGGCGAAGCGTATGCTCCGATACCTGAAGGATACTCAACATTTTGGGCTGATTTACCGCAGGCAGACAGCTCCAGTCCTCGCAGCTTACGCAGACTCAGACTGGGCAGGATCCTTAGACAGAAAATCCACTACGGGATTTTTACTGCAAGTCCATGGAAACGTCGTCTGCTGGTCGACGAAGAAACAGAACACGGTGGCTCTCTCATCCACGGAAGCGGAGTATGTCGCCTTGGCATGCGCTGCTGCTGAGCTTGTATGGCTCAGAAATCTCCTCCGGGACATGCACGTCACCTACGAGGATTCCACCATCATGTTCGAAGACAACCAATCCTGCATACACTTGCTGAGCAAGTACGAGCACCGAAGGATGAAACACCTAGACGTCAAGTACCACTTTGTCCGGGATTTGGCAATGAGCAAAATCATCGATGTCAAGTATATACCATCGAATGAGCAGAGGGCGGATATCTTGACAAAAGGATTACCACGAACTTCTTTCGAAAAATTAAGATTGCTTATTGGAGTAAAAGAAACTCAAACTTAGATACATCCATAAGTTTCTTTTTTGAGAGTAAAATTACTTTTGTTTTCGCCACTCAACATTTTTTGTTGCTATTGTCGAAATGACCTATTGTAATTGTTGTAATATTAACGTAGAGATTATTTGCATTATATAGAGCTTTAATTGTGGGGGAGTGTTGAGAAAGGCAATTAAAGTAGGTTTATATTGTGTTTTGTTTTAGTCTCTAAGGTTTCTATGTACAACAAAAATAACAATTAATTAAAATAAAACCTTTTCAAGAGTTCACACTCACAACAAAACTCCATATACCTACCGCACCACGCTGTTTTAAAGGAATCAAGCACGACAACTCGCTTGCGAGTAGTTTTCGATGCTTCAGCCAAAACCACAAACAATCGTAGTTTAAACGACAATCTAATGTGCGGTCCTACAATTCAGCGAGATTTATTTTCCATAGTGGTAGAATTTAGAAAATTTCAATACGCCCTAAACGCCGACATAACTAAGATGTATCGACAAATTCTTATCCATCCAGATGACAAATATTGTCAGTTAATTCTTTGGCGCAACAACGCGACTGAGCCAGTAAACACATACGCCTTGACAACGCTAACTTATGGTACAAAACCTGCGAGTTTCATAGCAACGCGATGTTTAAAGGAATTAGCCGAAATTAACTCTCACAAATATCCAAGGGCCTGCGAAATTATCAACAATAACTTTTACATGGACGACCTGTTGACAGTAGCAGATTCTTTAGCGGAATTAATAGAACTCAGAGATCAAATCATAAAAATACTTAAACAAGGTCAATTTGAATTGCGTAAATTTCAATCAAATAATATCACAGCTTTACCCACGAATCAAAACGACGAACCAAATTTAACGGTCCAATTAAACAAAAACGAACAAACAAAAACGTTAGGCTTATATTGGAACCCTAAATTAGACACCCTCAATTACGACATAAATCTAGATGACATTCCGCGAAAGGTAACGAAACGCATAATTCTGTCGGTCACATCCCAAATATTCGATCCGCTTGGACTCATCGGTCCCGTAATAATGAAAGCAAAAATCATTTTACAACAACTATGGGCACTCAAATTGGGATGGGACGAAGCGGTCCCTATGTCTATTCACTCGGCATGGACATCGATGTTAAACGAATTAACGCATGTAAAAAACATAAAAATTCCGCGCTTGATAAGTTCTTACCCACAAGGCAAGGTGATAGAACTGCATGGATTTTGTGACGCATCACAACTAGGCTACCTGCGAACGCATAATAATGAATCGAACGAGTACGACATCAGATTAATATGTGCAAAATCCCGCGTTGCCCCTTTAAAAACCATTACGCTACCGCGATTAGAGCTTTGCGGCGCCCTAATACTTGCGCGACTAATCACAAAGGTGAAAAACAATATTGCTCTCAATTTCTCACGTCAATTTTTGTGGACTGATTCGAGTATTGTTCTGGCTTGGATCAACACCCCACCTAACTCACTAAAAACCTTTGTAAGTAATCGGATTTCGGAAATAATTTCCTTAAGTTCACCTCAAGACTGGCGCCACGTTCGATCCGAAAACAATGCGGCTGACATTCTAAGTCGAGGTGCCTACCCTACCGAAATAATGAAAAACAAAATGTGGTTCACCGGACCACCTTTCTTAAAAAATCACGAAAGTCAATGGCCACAATCGAACATAAACGTTGGTCAAATGGAAATTGCAGAATCACGAGCACCCGCCCTAATTTGCAATCTAAACGTTGAAATCGAATTTCTCAAAAAATTCTCACAATTCAAAAAACTACAAAGAGTCACGGCGTGGACGCTCCGGTTCATAAATAATTGTACAAGTCAAGACAAAAATTTGAAACCAAATTTATCAACCACCGAACTAAAAACCTCTACTATGACAATTGTGCGACTCCTCCAAGAATCTGAATTTCAAAACGAAATTGTATCATTAAAAAACGGAAAACCTTTAAGCAATAATTCGAAATTACTTCCTCTGAACCCATTTCTTGACAATTTCAATATCATACGCGTCGGTGGAAGACTAAAAAACGCAAACATAAATACTGATATCAAATACCCGATATTATTGCCAAAAAATAATTTTGTGACTAAATTAATAATAAAGCACACTCATGAACAGCAGCTTCATGCCGGTCCCCAGGGCACTTTAGCGGCACTCCGCCAAAAATATTGGATAATGTCATCACGCAGTGTCATACGGCAAGTATTACACCAATGTCATAAATGTTTCAAGGTCAAACCAGTAGTGGCAAAATTCAAAATGGGAAACTTTCCCAATCACAGAGTGCAACCTGCACGTCCGTTTGCAACAACTGGTGTTGACTACGCTGGGCCATTTTACGTCCGGGAATTTAGAGGCCGCGGTAAAAAACTAAGCAAGGCGTATATAGCCTTATTCATATGTTTCGTCACAAAAGCTATTCACATAGAACTTGTAATGGACTTGACCACTCAAGAATTTCTTGGCGCTTTAAGACGTTTCATAAGTAGACGTGGTCATCCACATAATCTGTACAGTGACAATGGCACCAATTTTGTAGGCGCTAACAATGAATTAAACGAGCTCTTTAAATTTCTCCAAAACCAACAAACCCAGAACAAAATTCACAACAACTTAACCGAAATGGGTATAAATTGGCATTTTATACCAGCCAAATCGCCCCATATGGGTGGCCTATGGGAAGCCAACATAAAATCTGTAAAACCCCATTTAAAAAAAGTACTGGGCAATTCCCATTTAACGCAGAATGAACTATACACACTCTTGGTCCGAATCGAAGCATGTTTGAATTCCAGACCACTAACCCCGCTAACCGCAGATCCCAACGATCTTGAAGTCCTAACCCCATTCCACTTCCTTATAGGAGAGACACTAACGACTTTTCCAGAATACGATTGGAGTGAGGTGCCAATCAACCGATTGTCGAGATGGCAACTTATAGAAAAGGTCCGTGCCCACTTCTGGAAAAGATGGAGTCGGGAGTATCTCACGTCGCTACAAGGCCGCGGAAAATGGCAAAGGGAGACACCCCCAGCAGCCGACCTTGAGGGTGCAATGGTACTTCTTGTAGAGGATAATATCCAGCCTCTCTGCTGGAAGACAGGGAGAATCGTGGAAACCCACCCCGGAAACGACGGCCACGTAAGAGTCGTCACAGTCAAAACCAACCAAGGACTGGTTAAACGTTCACTACGCAAGGTATGCCCGTTGCCCATCGAAGAGGAGACAACATAAAGTGAAAGTGTATTATGTGAAGGGCAATTTAGTGAAGTGAATAATCCAATATGTTCAGACATTCGTTTCATCATATGTATTTTTGTTTTCCCGTAAATTCTGTCATAGTGATTACTGTATTCAGAATTATGTATTGCTTAACCTACTCATTATGTACTTGAAGCTCAATTCTTGATACCTTCAACGGGGGGAATATGTATAATCCTAGAAATTCTACCTGAAAGGGCCGTTACCTCCCCCCTTGCAATTGTAAATTTAGTTTAAGCCTGTCCACCTTTTACCAACATTCGAGATCTGTACCTCAACCAGCACACTTCGAACGGAGTGAGCTGGTAAAACGTTAATAAATTGTTATTATTATTAACAAGTCTTTATTCAAAAACATTCGACCTCACCGGGTCAAACAGTCCTTTTATGAAGATTTCTCCTTTTTTCTCTGGGGCGCGAGTTCTGGGACACCGTGTTTAGTGATGCGATTATGCACATATTTATAATTGTATGGTATGATAATTTCTTGTTATAACTTTGACGGATTGTATACACTCTGATACTAAGATTACTTATAATACATATTGTTATAGTGATACGATTATACATGTTTATCCTAATTTCCTAATTATATGATGTGTATATGTTTTTTTAATATAACTTGCGGACTCGAGTAGAGTAGATCGGTAACTCCCCCACTCCCCGTTTCTTCCGTCCGTACTCCATCTCGCTGCCGTTCGGCCGTCGAGTCCCACCGGACATACCAACCACCGGAATCGCCCACTTGGTGTTCGTGGAATCCCACGGGCCGCGGGGCACGGGTTAACATTACCACATAATTAAAGTGACCTTCTTTCAACCAGGACCTGGGAAAGATTGCAGTGTAATTTAGCATAAAAACGAGGTAAGTTTCACATTTAATTATAAAGTATTTAATGATTTATTTTTCATTAATTTGTTGAAAAAATCATACGGATTTTTCTGCGTCAACAGGTGCGTTACTGACTTCCAAATTAGTAAAGCAGGTCAACAATAAAATCGCGTTATAATTTTCATTATTACAAAGCGTCGTCTGCGCTGATCGTAATAACAAGTCGTGCCAATCGCTCAAAACTCTGCGTCCGGAAAAAAGTCAAAATATCGGTAGATGTCACCACCTCGCGCATAATGGGAAACTGTAATAGTATTACAGAAATTACAGAAGGAAAAATTTATTCAAATTGTCTAAATTTAAATGTCTAGCTGTTTCTAGCGAATACAAATTGATATCACAAAATGATTTGCATTATTGTCATTGAAGTTCTTATTGTATTTGTTATTTTGACAATCAATGACAATTGATACTTATTCGAGTTTCAAACCCTTTTTATACCTAGCTGTTTCTCGCGAACACAAATTAATATCACAAAATGATTTGCACCGATTATGATTGAAGTTCGTATTGTATTTATTGTTATTTTGATGATCAATGACGAATTAACGGTTGACATTTATTCTAGTTGTAAACCTTCCGTGGTTATTACAGTTTCCATTCATTCGCGATCCAACTGATCCAAGTGCCTCTGGTGGCCATTTCACATCGAATGGCACGACTTGTTATTATCGGCGCGGACGACGTTACAAAGAATAATATTTTTGTAACAATTGAATATCAATTGTCAATATATCCACGACAGATGTAAGTACAGAAGAACACCCGTGACACTACCACGTGGTCTGCGCCAAGAACGTATTTTGGTACGATTTGTACTATGGTACGATGTACGATTTTAATTTGTTGTCAGAATCAGTGTCTCGCATGGTTTTCTCCACATTTTCGCAGCGTTTAGTCTTACTTCAAGTATTTCATCGATTTCTGACAATGGAATGGTGTAAAACTGGCTTTTTCAAGACACAGTCTTGTGAATTTTTCTAAAAATTGTGAGTTAAACATTATGTTTTCGTTTTGTGAGGTTATGGTAAATTTACGTTCAGAGAGGTTTACTGGTAGACTCCAGCCGTTTAGTGAGGATACATTAGGTGGGGGAAACCTGCGCGGTCCAAATATTCCAGTGCCGTAGAAAAACCAGTGCGTCCCACAGAAGTGGTTTATATAAAAACATGTAGTTAAGCAATTTATACTAAGTTTGATGCACAATTAAGTATTGTATTCGTTGCTGTTGATTTAAAAACGGGTGATATAAATAATCGTCGTCTGCGCCGATAATAACAAGTCGTGCCATTCGATGTGAAATGGCCACCAGAGGCACTTGGATCGTGAATGAATGCAAACTGTAATACCTACGAAAGGTTCTCAACTAGAATAAATGTCGATCGTCAATTCGTCATTGATTGCTAAAATAACGTAACTACAATAAGAACTTCAATCATAATCGGTGCAAATCATTTTGTGATATTAATTTGTGTTCGCGAGAAAGAGCTAGACATAGGAAGGGTTCGAAACTCGAATAAATATCAACCGTTAATCAGTCATTGACTGTCAAAATAACAAATACACTAAGAACTTCAATCACAATCAATGCAAAATCAATTTGTGTTCGCTAGAAACAGCTAGACATTTAAATTTTGAAAATTCGAATAAATTTTTCCTTCTATAATTTCTGTAATACTGTTACAGTTTCCTATAATGCGCGAGGTGGTGACATCTACCGATATTTTGCTGGCAAACTCCAACCACCCTTATTTCCTAATAATGGACTGGTCGAACAAAATAGCGTTGTTGCGCATCCCCACCGAATGTATCCTCACTAAACGGCTGGAGTCTAGTTTACTGGTGTTCACATTAGAACAGAAAACGTTTCTGATCGAAAGTTATTTCCTCAAAGGTTTAAAAGTGAATGGTTCATGGATCTACTCCGTACAAAACTGCTTAGAAGAGTTTATCGTTGAATTTCCCATTGTTATTGTCGACCGGAAAACCTTCGAAGACGACCTTAGCCGGTGTGTAAAGTTGTTTCGTGAAACTAAAGGCGTTTACTGAAGAAAAACCACAGGTCGACCACTAAAACGCACTGATGCAGTTATTGAAACTGCACGAAAAATTAATGAAATTATGCAAAATGCTCCCCACACATACGTCAGTTTCGCAACGCAACAGACTTAACCTTGTGTAGGAAAGCAGGAACCGCAGGAACGTGCCACAAATTGTTACCGAAAGAAAAAGCGTGAATTGTATAGTCCTACAGAAACTCTAGTGGAATTCGGCTTTGGTTGTAAATTTATGCTTGTCACTTGAAAAATAGAATTTTATGCTGCAGCAATAATCCTACTGATAGTTGCTAATGAGGGTTGTCAGTTTGGGGTATGCAATGTTAGCTTCAGGCAGGGATGTTACAGGTAGTGGTATAGTCCTACAGAAACTCTAGTAGAATTCGACTTTGGTTGTAAATTTAACAACAACAACCGAAGAATAAGATTTTATCATCAAGTAATAAACTTTGTCATAAATAACACTACCACTACCGGCACTACCTGTAACATCCCTGCCTGAAGCTAGCATTGCGAACCTCAAACCAAGGACCCTCTTAGCATTTATCGGTAGGATTATTGCTGCAGCATAAAATTCTATTTTTCCAGTGACAAACATAAATTTACAACCAAAGTCGAATTCCACTAGAGTTTTTGTAGGACTATAGTTGTATTTATGACAACATTTATTACTTGATAATAAAATCTTATTCTTCGGTTGTTGTTGTTATATTTACAACCAAAGCCGAATTCCACTAGAGTTTCTGTAGGACTATAATTGTGTTTACTTTTTTTCATAATTCATGTCATGCTGTTATTTTCTAGTGAGGTTATGTCGTATTTTAATGCTGCAACACCCGTTTTTCAACACAAAAGATTTCCACAGGTGATGCTACCAGAATATAATGAAAACTTTATAATTCCGATGTATCCTTCAGAGATTTTAATGTGTGTAAATGTTTTGCCTTATTTATTAGGCAAGTATTACCAATTACTACAAACACAATTCAAACTTTTATTCACAAATTTATGAAAAAAGGCAACTCTCAGCAATCTAACAACAATTTAAAAATTTATGAAAAACAGTGTTCACACATTTGACATACATACAAAATGTCAGTAATACGTTGTCTCGGAAACGATTAATTAATTTTATCCCCATTTACAGTAGTGTACCTATATAAAAGTTTACTAAGAGTACGGCAAACAGCGTGATCCAATTTGATTGGTGGATCACTTTTACCACTTTTACCATTGTGACATTCATTGCCGTTCGTCAAATAACAACAATGACAGGCTGCAGTGTAGAAGGATGTAAAAACAGAAGCGAAGATGGTATAATTTTCAAATCTATCTCGAAAAACCCATATAAGCGTTCTATTTGGACAAAGCATGTGAATAGAACGCCACCGAAGAATGGAAGAATATGTGCAGACCATTTTTCAGAAGATCAGTGGGAAAGTACTGAAGAAGCATGCTGCACCTTCTATTTTCGGCTTTCCGAAGTTCTCATTAAATTCAAACATAGAAGAAAAAATGTGTGCTGCGTTACCGGATAATTTAAACCAATTTAAAGAAAATTTTGATCACGTCCGTCTCCAAAAAAAAATTCAGAATTTAAAGAAGAGATTGATGATTTTTAAAGTAAATAACAAAAAATTAAGTAATGCCCTCTGTTAGCTTTTAATCTTAAAAGCTTAAATAATAATGCGTCCGCACTGATCGAGGCGCGTAGTCAATCTGCAGGGGTGCGGTCCGCACTTAAGAATGTGTAAGAATCCGTGGTGTAAGACTAGCACTACTATACAGAATCACCACTTGGACACGTAATGCGGTACGTCTTGGCGCTAACACCCTCTACTTACAAAAACGTCAAAATAAAGAACTAAAAGAAAAATTGGAAAATGTTTTTACAGATCAACTTCAGGCCATTAGAACAAAAAAATTCAGAAAATGTTCAAACGAAACTTTAACCAAATCACTGAAACTTAAGTTTGCATTAAAATTGATGGTTTGTCGTTTAAAAATTTATACTGCGAAATTAAAAAGGGAAATCAGAATCCGCCAAAAAATTAAATGGTCCAGCAAGAGTCATGCCATGAGGGATATGGTTCAAAATTTAAAACAATAGATTCGTATTTAGTATTTAAATGAATGTTTAAGCAAAAATATTTATTATTGTTATATAAAATATTGTTTGGTTTGGTGTTCCAGTATTTTTCATTTTTTTTATTTATTCTGATCCGTTAAAAGAAACTCTTGTGACGCTACTGACCTAATGACATTAAACTGACATAAATTTGGATCAAAAATAGTTGTCAAATATACGCGTTTGCCCTACTCTTATACTTGGGCCAACCAACAGATATAGTAATTAAAAAAGGGGATGTGGCCTAGTTGCGTAGAACGATGTACGCCGAAGCCTGTTTCACAATGAAACAGGTTCTTTCTAACAAACGGAGAATCAAAAGTCTTGAAAAAAGACCATTTTGTAATACAAATCGAAAAATGCCAAGGAAAACAAACAAACACGTGGTCAAACTCCCGAAGCGAGGTTAAAACGAATGAGACGCCGAATGCCGTCAAGTCATTTTTGTAGATGTAAATCAGGCTTTCGAAAATCTGCGCACGTTTTGAATAAGCCAATTGGAAGCTGCTATTTAAAATACGCGGGCACTAGGGGGCGGTTTTATTACTATATCTGTTGGTTGGCCCAAGTATAGTAAACTTTTATATAGGTACACTAATTTACAGTAGCCCTCAATATGTGTATGCTTTTTTTTTTAATAGAAGTGTACAGTTGCGGAATTAAAATTTCGGACAGTATTGTCAGTGTCATGATATAAACTCTAAAACAATCTTTACGTTAGTAACCTCATTTTTTACTCTCAGTATGTTTTTGTTTTTTTGGCATTGATTTGTGGCATAATAACGGGTGGGCAACATATTAAAGCGATGATTTAATTACACTCAGTGCAATTAACTGAAAATTCAAAATTGACTGCGTGACTGACACAGTAAAGTTTAATTTTTGAATGTCATGATGACAGTAAAAGGTGGTTTACAGAGATTTTGTTGAAGTGACAGAAAAATACTGCCCGAAATTTTAATTCCGCAACTGTACATACGTACAACCCTAAATTTGTTCATCTTTTTCTGGTAGACCTTCTTAGTATGTACTTAAACGACTAATGAAAAAAATTGATGCCATACATAACAATTTTTTTGAGAAGATGACAAATTTTACTTAAAAAATTTTAATTAATTTTTAATGTAAAAATTTTAATTGACCTCAAACAAAATCAAACAAACATCTCAGGTTAACAGTAAAATTCAACGCAAATGTTGAAATTGCCTCCCGCCAACTATTTGGCACCCACCGACAATTTGTCCACTGCGCTCAATAATGTCAGGGCTTATTTGTTCGGTTTCAGTGGGAATTCTCTACCGCAAATCGTTCTAAATTGTTTGGTCTATTAAAATAAACCTTCCATTGTAACTAAATCTATTGAAAAAAAAAAAAAAAAAGTTAAAAATTCAATTAAATTTTTTGAAGTAAAATTTGTCATTTTCTCAAAAAAATTGTTATGTAAGGTGTCAATTTTTTTCATTGGTCGTTTAGCTAGTACGAAGGCGTACCAGAAAAATAAGAAAAAAATGGGGGTTGTCATTAAAAAAAATTATTGATGACGTCATTATTAGGAGATGACCAAGCTGTCAATATAAGCAAAGTACTGAACAATATGCACTTTTTAAAAACAAAGTTGACCTGTTCAAGGATTTTTCTCAGAAATTACTACTTACAGTTTTATCGAATTTATTCCGAACTTGACGAACGTACTGTATAAGTTTTGGTTGATAATGCGTTCCCATTTTAACTATTTCTTATTGGTAGGACCAGAATGGAAAAGCAGAACGAAAATTTCACCAAGAAGATGTTATCCGAAAGAGTATTCACTTGTACCATATGTGAACACTTGCTGATGGTGCCCGTAATGATGATCGAGAACGTTGGGAATGTCTGTGACAAATGTTTCAGAAGTCGGAACGTAGAAAAAGGGAAAAGTTTACCGAATACTAAACTAGATACAATCCTACAAGAACTAAAATTTCCTTGTAAATTTGAAACGGAAGGTTGTGACGTTGAAGTTATTTATGGGGACTTGAAAGACCACGAAGAAAAATGTATTTTTCGCACGGTTGAATGCGTTATGCCAAAATCTGATTGCGAGTGGAAGGGTAAACTGGTAGATTTACTCAAACATTTTAAGGAGGAACATGCGAAACATGTTATAACGAGCCCCTATGGTATATTTTCTTTCGAGAATACCATCGCAAAATCTGCGAACGTTGTAAAGTTATTGAGCAACAAGAATAAAACCTATATCTTGAAAATTACGGAAGACGAAGATGGTAAAAGTTTGCAACATTTCATCTTAGACATTAAGTCTAACCCTGAAGATGAAGAATTGGTTGTGAAATATGTGGGTAAAACTGATCAGCACAAGTTAAAAGTAAAACGTCTATCGTTCAATAGTTTGCACTATCAACACACGGCCAAGAAGATCAAACTATCGACTCTACGGGAAATTGCAGCAGCCAGTGAAAACATCATGGCCACAATAAAACCTGCAAAGTGCATTTTTAAAAATATGAACGATGAAATACTGAAGCAGCTCGAGTGTCTCGTTTGCAAAGAATTAATGCGACCACCTATACATCTCTGCAATACTGGACACAGTTTGTGTTCTTCTTGTCGCCAGAAGCTTAAGGTTGTACAATGCCTAAAAATATTACGTTTCACAAACGCAAGATGGCTCTGAACTGGTACACTCTGATAGTTGGCGTATAGGCAACACACCAACCTTCTAGCCTTCCCTTTACAGACTTCAATTTCTTTACAGAAATAAGAAGGGTTGGTGTTCAAGCACAATTATTGTTCTCTCTATTGACCGGTAGGTGGATTCAAACTGGGCCGCTTCCCTTAACCACCTCCTGTCTACCCGAAGCTTTGGGTATCTAACCTATACATGGAAACTGGCAATATATTATTTTTTACTATGGGTATAATCAATCCTGTTAGAAGGTTTTCGAGCCCCGTCTAGCTTCCGTTGGCTCACTTACACTCACTCCAGAGAAATCAAAATAATATTTTAATATAGACAGTTTTTTAAATTTTCCGTAACTAAATCATTTTCATATATAACGTAAGACCTACTAATATCATTTATTACATACTACATATTAAGATGATAAATTAAACAGAAAATAGAAAATATCTTTTTTCTACAACCGTCAAAAAAACGTGACATTTTTGCATCGTTATCGAGTTGCAAAGTATGTCATTTTTTGATAGATCAAAAATAGTTGTCAAAAAGTTTCCTTGGATGCTTTAATATTTTTTTTTCACTACTAGTCTCAGAAGGCGTCATTATTGACTCTCGAACCGACCCCAGAAGTAGAATTTCTCTCCCTTGGTTAAAAAAATAAAATAAAATTTATTTTTTTCACTACTAGTCTCAGAAGGCGTCATTATTGACTCTCGAACCGACCCCAGAAGTAGAATTTCTCTCCCTTGGTTAATAATAATTTTCATTATTAACCAAGGTCAATAATGAACAGCCGTCACTTAGCAACGAAAGATTTTCTTTAATTTTATTGGTTAACGTAGACAGACGATTTTCAATTTTCATAGCAACCGTTGAAAAATGAGAACTCGGATCGTCGCATCGGACAAACAAATTTAATTAATAATTATTATTAGAAAGGGTTTTAACGGATCTAGTAGTGAAAAAAATAATATATACACCACGCTAGAGAAGACAATTTTAAGCCTCGCTTCTTTATTTATTCGCTTCTTTATTTCTTTAATAAACTACCTCGGCTTAAAAAAATGTCTTCTCTACCTTGGCGTATAATATACTATTTTCACTGTTTTTACGGTGAAAAAAAATATTAAAACACACAAGGAAAATTTTACAAAAATTCATAACCAAGTAACCAGCGCAAGCGGGCAACTTGAATGTCTGATCGTTTTGTAGTAGTGTCAGTTTTATTAGCAAAAGTTTAAAAAGCTGTTGTAGAAAAAATAGTGTTTGTATTTCGTGCGCAAAATGATTGTTTTGTTGGCGCATTCGAATGAGTTTGAAGTCTCGACCTGACGGTCTCGACCAATAACTCATTCTCATGCGCCAACAAAAAACAATCATTTTGCGCACTTAATACAAAATAGTTATTTTTATATTAAGTGCGTGAAGAGAGTGTTTTTTGTGCATGAAAAGGTCTTTTACGCCGAGACGAAGGTCGAGGCAGTATAAGCCTTTGAATGCACAAAAACATCTTCACGCACGAAATATAAACAATATTTTTTCTATAATTGATCCAAAAATTGAAATTAAAAATTCAAATTTTTGAAGGAACTCTGAAGTTTCAATGCAGTGACCATGTTGCTAGGTAACTAATAAAAAACAGTGCGTGAAATGAAAAACAGAAATAGTGTCGTATGCGTGAAATTGCATTTCACACACTGTTTTGTATGGTTTCTATGGTTTCGATCTTACTAACAATGCAAAAAGAAAGACACGTAAGAAAATGACCCACTTCATGCACAGATAACTATGCGTGAATTTCAATTTTTTGAATCAATTATATAAAATAGTTATTTTTATATTAAGTGCGCGAAGAGAGTGTTTTTTGTGCATGAAAAGGTCTTTTACGCCGAGACGAAGGTCGAGGCAGTATAAGCCTTTGAATGCACAAAAACATCTTCGCGCACGAAATATAAACAATATTTTTTCTATAATTGATTCAAAAAATTGAAATTAAAAATTCAAATTTTTGAAGGAACTCTGAAGTTACAATGCAGTGACCATGTTGCTAGGTAACTAATAAAAAACAGTGCGCGAAATGAAAAACAGAAATAGTCGTATGCGTGAAATTGCATTTCACACACTGTTTTGTATGGTTTCTATGGTTTCGATCTTACTAACAATGCAAAAAAAATACACGTTAGAAAATGATCCACTTCAGGCACAGATAACTATGCGTGAATTTCAATTTTTTGAATCAATTATAGAAAAATAACTATTAAACCTTATTGTTCTCAAGTGCCACTTTATTTGACCAAAAATATTTGTCGTGTCATTTTTTCATTTCTTTTTCATTCTCTAGATAATGCATATGTACCCCTTTCCTACTATTTCATCTGAATCGAATAACAGGAAAAAAGTGTTTCCGACTATTAAAGAATGAATGCATTCTTGTTGGATATTCAACGAAAGAATGATATCAATTACACATCCGGTGAGAGAAAATGCTAAAACTCACGGCTGTCGGCCTGATAAAACCAGTTTTTTATGTTATTTTTTAGAATTTGCACCCTTTGTTTTAATTTTTAAAGAAAAAAATAAAATTTTTCAAATTTCAAATTTTCAAATTCTAGGAAATTTTGTATTAATTGGTAATTCAAGGTAACGGATGCAACTACATCTGCAACATATCTTAAAAAGTAGAGTTTGAACATTAATATTGCAAGTTTTTTGGTGTAAATGACAATAATACACTGAAATATTTATAAAAATTTTCTTAGAGATCTATTAAGCTACGAGTGCTTTAAAAGATAGCCATAAACGACTCCAAATTGAATACAATAATAGACCTATTCGAGACGCAGATTCTAAAAATGTTTTTTAACAACAATTAATTGTTTTTTTTAACAATTTTTGAGTTTTTTTTTTGGTCAATAAACAATATGTAGTTGTTTTCACCAATTTCGTCTTTATGTTGAAAAATTAAATATTACTGAACCCATTTTAATATGTAATACATACACTTGCAGACAGTTACGTATTGAAATCATCTGAAGTCTCAGGTTTTGCCGCTGAAATGGCTTGCAAACGCAAACATAGCAAATATAGTTCAATCATTTCGTCAAACTACGTGTTTAAAGGTTTAGCATTTGAAACCTTAGGCCCTTGGTGCAAAGAAGCCATCGATTTCATTAATGTCATCGGAAACCGACTTATCGCGGAGTCAGGCGATTCAAAATCAAAGAAATTCCTTTTCGAGAGGATTTCCCTTGCCATTCAACGTGGAAACGCTGCAAGCATTCGGGGCACTTTTCCAGATTCCGCAATATTATCGGAAATTTTTGTATTATAAAACAAAAATGTTTATGTAATTATGTTATTAATCAAAAATCGTTTTAATATATTGAAAGATCAATATTTTAACAACAACTCAGTGGATTCGTTTGCCTTTGTGCATATAACTGGACATCCTTCTTCGATTTCGGAAGTATTAGTGATATGTATTTTTTATATTCTCCGAAGGATCGGTTTTCTGTGCAAAAATCGTTTTAAAGCTCCCGTCGGCACCCGCTCGAGAGGTACCTGAATTAGAGTTTTCCTGTGCGAATGGTAATGAAACCACATATTTACCTACCCGTCTTTGATCGTTTATGACGGTCAACAAATATTCGCTCACAGAGAGCGTCATCTTGAGTTATTACTGTTTCCTTTTCAAAAGAGTCCAATTCCCAAAATTTGTTAACCATCTGTTCAAGGGCGGGTTCTACAAAGTGACATGAACCGTTTTTTTTTGTTAAATGAAAGAGGACTGGTTTTTTGGATAGCATCATTGTTATTAATTGTTGAGGTGACGGCCTCTTGGACTAACCTTATCTCGTATGATTTGAAAACACACGTGTTATATGTATAACCATAAAGTTGTCTGATTCTGGTATCCTATAATAATTGTTCTATACAAACAAAAGGGATAGGTGTAACCTAACACAGAATACGAAAAAGTTGGATAATAGTAACATTTATTTAAATTATAAAGATCACAGATTAAAATATGTGCCTGCATAACAATAATAAAAGTAAAATAATATTGTTATAATGTAATTTATGGCTATCACCATCCCTGTCCCTTTTGCAGGTAGTCTTAGCTAAAATATAAAAGCGGGACCAGGGGTAGTGAATGGTCTGATAGCCATAAATTACATTATCACAATATGCAGATAAAACTAAAGTAAACTGTTACCGTATAACAACATATCCCTAACAGACGCACATAGATCTACATAGATCTAGTACTGTAACGTTATAATAAACTTAGGACTACGAGTATGTACTATGTATAATACGACATCTATTTATTCATTTTATTCGACCGGCGCAGCGGCAGAAATAAACAAACGACGTAGGCGTTTGCGTCTTGGCCTGACGACAGGGTCACCGGAACGTGAACCCGAGGGTGAGGGTGACAAAGACACTTTCCTGCTCGACACCTTGCTATAATTTCAACAAAAATGTATGAAAAAACTACCGGTCAGTGCGATACAATTATGTCGTTGTCTACGGTGACCAGACTTCAAAGGGCCACAGAGCAATAAATACCAAGTCAGTGTATTTTGGGAAAAACCTTGTTTGCACCTGTATTCATTCTAATATCACAAATAGAAAAATTCAATCATTACTTTAATTACCATGGTGACGAATTAATCTCTTTCTGGCATATACATATACTTAGTCCATTCAAAAATCAAAAAACCACCACCTGTTGCTTTAGGTTCGTAAAATTTAAAAACCCTAGATAGTTATTTTTTCTTACTATGTTTGTAACTATAAATTATTAATTTATTATTTATTAATTATTTATTTGATTCAAAATAAAATTCAATAGCTTTGAATTTCGTTCAATTTGTTTTATTATTGCTCAGCACGTTTCATTTATTTATTAATTCTTATTATTTTTACTTGCCTAGAATAGAATTCACACGAACCCCTGATAAATTTGAGTAATTTGAAGCTTAATAAATACTTAACTTCAAAATTACAATTCTCACTAAATTTTACACTAGACAGCGTTGCCGATAGTAATTATCGAGGAAAATGCGACGTTGGTGGTTTTTTGATTTTTTAATGGACTTTAATTGCATAAATCTACATAATATATCGTTTATGGACCTTAATTAACGGCAACTTTAATAACGGTGTCGTCAGTAAAATAATGCACATTTAATATTCAAACAGTTATTGAATACGTTGAAGAAATTACTAAAGAATTAAAAGATTTTATATCCAGTATATCCAGTTGTTACAAAAATTCGAAAAAAAAAAAGTTTGATTATGAGGCGAATGATGAACCAATCAATAACCCTAAAGATAATTTTAAAATTCAATTTTTCTTTGTTACGACGTGATCAAGAATGACTGAATCTGAATCTGTTGCTATATTATAACAATGAAATTTGGCAAGTTTGAAATTTACCATCAAAGGTTCATTTTTAATTGCATAAAGACGGCCGGCAGGCGTGTGCAAAGTGTGCGACTGCACACGGTCCCGCGGCTTGAGGGCCCCGCGCCTTAGAGGACTCCGCACTAATAATTCCAACAGAATTAAACAAACGATGTTTTTATATTTAAATTACAAAAAAAGAAAGACATTTTATGAGCGCCTATTGTTGGTTTAGGGATGCCATAAGAAACAGGTGCTCGCATTGCTTGAAAAAAAATGAAGCACTAAATTAATCATATAATATTGTTTGGAATCGCCGGGTCCTTTAGAGAACACCGACGAAGACCTCCCGCCACCGGTGAGCTAGGCTAAACACTTGTGGACTTGTGCTTCTACTATCATGAATTAGGGGGTATATTTTTATGGTCATGGTCGTTTCCACTTTCTCTTTTCAGAGTAAAATTTGGAAACATGTGTTTTTAAAAGGTTTGAAAATATAAGAGGTAAAATTAAAAGAGTAGCCGAATAGAATAGAGCTTTGAACGGATCTTCGTTCGGGAATCAAAGAACCTAGATTATAGTGATGTTTGTTACGATTTTTTCATTAAAAAGCACGAAATTTTAAGTGATAGATAGGTAGGTATAGACTATAGAGGGCACCCGCGCACACTTTGCACACGGCCCCGCAAATGTTTACGCCGGCCTTGCATAAACATAACCGACATAACCAAAAACTGTTAATGTCGTGTCAAGTTAAAACATCCGGTCAGTGCCAATTATGAGACAAAGAACACCGATGTTTTTCAATTGTTTAATTGCCAACAGACTCACGCTGTATTTTAGACACTACGCTCTCAGGAAAGTAACGTAAATCATTGTAAAGATTTACATTTAAAATTGAATAATGATAAAGATTCAAATGATCGTGATATCGATAGCATTGACCTGTTCGAGGAACTCAAAACTTACGATTAAGTATATTATTACAAGATTTACAAGAACGTTTAACTGATTTATCTACAGTGTGAACATAAAGTTTGGAACAAAATTTATAATAGCATTATGTGATGTTTTTAGGAAAATCGCTAGGGTAGGTCGATTTCATTTTGAAAAATGCCATCGTGTGGCGTGCAACTTGTTTAAATGACGTCATTGGTTTTTGCGCAATGACTTCATCACCAATTTTTTTAAATGAGAACCCCCACTTTTTTCTTCATTTTTTGCATACCAGTTAACCAGTTCAAAAATACGCCTCAATCATATAAATTTTGTGCTCTGTACTGAAAACCATAATTCAAAAACTGTCTGACAGATTTTGATATTCAAAAAATGATTAACAAAAATGCACGATATAGCGTCGACAATTATTTGAAAATCCATGACCATCTTTGACCAAGATAATTTTTGATATCGCGATATATAGATAAATGAAATTAAAGCCATAACTACGTAATTGCACCTTGCAAGAGTGATTGTTATCCTAATGATGTTTTACCAATCTATTTTACAGTTTCTTGAAATAAATAAACTGTTTTGTCTGTCTAGTAGTTTGCAGATGGCACTGGTGACATTGGAGTTAGTAATTGACAAGATATCCGTCCAAGCTATGAGGACGCTACTGTGCAGTGTTGCATTAGTAGTGTTGCACTTTGAAATCATAAACTCAAAATGCTTTTTTTGAGGAAAAAAATATTGTTGCAGTCAATTATTTGATGTAAATCTTCTTTTTATTATATTTACGAACTGTACAATGGGTTTTTAATTTTAGTTAATGTATTTTTGCTTGATTTCGAATCGTCATTTTTTTATTTTTTTATGCAAAAACTGTACATTCAAAATCACTCAAAAAAATGGAACACTTACAGAAAAGCTATTGTAACCTGATGTTGGATTTTCATTAAAATTTATCATCCCATTTTTAATATAAAAAATAAAATGTGGTTAAAAACATGGTTTTTCTAATTTTTTTAAGAAACTGTACGGTAGATTTTTTTTAAATTAATCTTATATTAAGCTTGAATTATTTGTAAGCGCTGGTAATTTTTTCAGATTTTTTGAATGTAAGGTAATTTTTTTCTTGACCATAGTACAACCTCACCACATGTCGTCAACCATGGAGTGGTAGTAGAAACTTCTGTCTCGAAGCCATCACTCCATCTGTACAGTATCCATGTGCATACAGTCAATTCGGATGTTGTGCAACATTTTTAGGAAAGGAAATCGCTCACCACGAAGGAATTTGTGAATACAAGATGTTTACATGTCCTGTATCTGGTTGCAATTTTACTGGAAATTATGTGTCGACTAAGAACCACTTCAAACTTACGCATAAAGACAACTTGAACGAAACAACATCTTATACATTTAATTTTGCGCCTTTGGGAGCTCGATCTAACAGCATCGAACACGTGAAGTATTTCTGCGGTTGCAGTATCGGAAAGTAACAAAATCAAATTTGTGCCTAAACTTTACCACCACCGTGACTGATCACAATATTATTTCTTTCACATACAACGATTTGTCGTCGTACAAAGATGCAAATAACGATCAAATTAGTTACTGCTGTCAGCTATTCGAACAAAAATCGAATTGAATTTAGCATTAGGACTAGTATTTTTTACAACGTTTTATTGTATTTATTTGGATTTATAAGAAATTACCATTTTATTTCCTTACATTTACCTACCAAAAAATGTACCTAATGTTCTTCACAATAAAGTGATTATTTTTATCGAACTAATTGTCGATTGACGTTACTTAAAACAAGTCTAAAATAAATTGGAATACCTATAAATTGTATTGTATACATATACATATATAAATACATACATACATTCTTACTCCTGTTATAACGATATAAATTAAATTAATTAAGCAACTTTTTCAGATTACGTATTTGTTTTACTGGATTCTTAGCCTACAGAATGTTAATTCTTCAATAAATGTGCCGTAAAACATCATTTTTATTTACTTATTTTACTTTATTATTATGATAATAATAAGATATTACTAAATTGATTTCTCAGTTTTTCATAAATACATTATGTAAATACATTTTTGCATATTTAAGGTGTTTTTGCATTTTTTTTTTTTAATTTGGGATAGGAATTTTTTCATTTCATTATTTAACAGGTAGATGAACATCCGCACCATTGAGATAGAGTTATTTAATCTCCTTTGCCTGTTTGCGACAAACGGAGGAGGCGAACTGTCTCCCAGAAAGACACAGGTCATTTTCCAAGAGGTGAGTTGTTCTCAACAAGATACGAATTGTTTCCTACTCGAATTCACCCCATGCGGTGATAATCTTCTTATTTCTAAATGAAGTGCTTTCACCTATCTTAAAGTTACCAGGAATTTTTCTGCCCCCAGAGCCTATGCTAAATAGTTGGGCTACCTGTCTAAAAGCTGTAGATTTTATTTCAACAAATTATAATGAAATAAAAGAGGTCATTTTAGATGTACAGCTAAATATTTTTAGAGCGGTTTAGCAGAGCTCGTTCAAATTTGACACACAGTAGAAGTGTTAATTCTAACATAATTTATTTTGAAGATACAAGGCCAACTTGATTTTTTTTAAATAGCACGGGTGGTCAAATTTAATATTTTTATTTTTCACTTTAGTATAATTGCATGATAACTCCTAGGATACGAAATACGTAAAAATGTCCATAACAACCGGGGAATAAAACAGGGCCTAATAAGAATAAGCGGGCGTAATAAGAATAAACGGGCGTAATGAATTCATAACGCCCTCATCAATTCATAATTGCAAAGATGCCAATTTTTTTAAAGAACACGAATAGTGAAAAATAAAATCTTGTATGCACCACGGCGTCACCGAATGATTACGCCCATCGAACGATATCCATCTCTCGGGCTAACGCCCTCGAGCTGGATTCATCGTTCTCCGGGCATAATCATCGTTGTAACACCCTTGGTGCATAAATAGCTATTGAAGAGTATTTTTTTTCGAATTCAGTGATGTAACACATGAAAATCTTATTTTAATCCATACTTGCCATGGCATCTGACGAGCGGCAGATTAAGTTATTATCCCCCAAACAATTGGCAGATAAAGTAAACTAGCTTTCTGGAACGGTCCGATAACTTAATGGCCGGTTAAATCAAGCGTTGCTATAGAAACGCTAGAAAGTGACCAATCACATTACATGATTTTTGTATTTATCGGAGAGTTAACTAACTATCCAAATAAAATGTTTCCAGAAACCGGACCTAAATCATTTGAAATTCCTAATTCAAATTTTAACAAATTCGTTTCTGAATCTGACATATTGAAAGCTAAAGTGAATAATTGCAAATGTTCGCAAATTTCAAATTGAGAGAAACATCAAATTAATGTTCACTAGGTTAATTGATTTTTTTAGCATTCTCAAATTTTTGTCAAATGTGTAATGAAAGGGGAAGAATTGCAATTGTTTTATTGCACAAAATAACTAAAATCGTTTCCACTTGTAATTAGAAAAGTAACAAAACAAAGTAAAAACGGAGTTAGTAGAAAACACAGAAACAAGGGTAATATCGTACATCATTTAGTTTTGTAAAAACCAGATGTGCGAACAGGAGAATGAAGATTACAAACTAATTAGGGCGGTTTTGGGAAATTCAAACCAATGTAGAACAATTCTTAGAAATAGCAAATCAGCGAAATTGCAAGTGCATGGCATGGCATGGCAAAGGTTAAACTGGTTAACTGGTTAAACTCATAAGAGCGTTTCAAGCCCAGTTCTAGATTCTAAAATTTTATTAATTGTTTCATTTTATCTCTGTTTTTTGATGTACAGTTATTGTATAGTCAGTAAATTAGGGTCATTTTCAGTTTTGTAAAATAGCGGTACATACCGGATGTAGAATTGTTTTACGAGATAGCATTTTACATGGAAAAATAAGAAGTTTAAATTATTTGCTCTTCTAACAATTTTACGGCAAAATAGTTAGTTAAAATGAAAGTTGGGGAGAATTAAAATTACATACCTACTCTCTAATTTCAGTCTTACTTTTTTTCTAACATCTTGTGGTACTGAAAGAAAGGCAAGAACGGAGTTAAGGCAAAAATACTAAAAAGTAGTACTAGCTATGAAATTTGACTAAAATTATTATTTGTCGGATGGTTTCACTATTATTTAATTTTCTTTTGATTTGCCCTTCAAATGGACGAATGAAAAGGTATCTTCCATTCGCCGCACACTAGTTGCGTCCCGCGGTCAAACCGACCCCTAAAATCCTATACTAGTTGCGTCCCGGTTGACCATTTTCCTACCTGTGGATTAAAATAAATGAATCCCACTCCTCCTATTCCCTACAGTATCGGTAGGATGTTTAGTGATAAGGGTGATTGGTTGAAATTTTATGAGTTACATTATTTTTGCCATCTCAAGGTTCAAATTATTTGACTATCTCGTTGAATGGTACTTACATAGCTGAAGATTCCCACTCTCCACCTGATATGTGGGCTGAAAACAGTTCAAGTTCCCAACGCATGTGAAAGATTTCACTCAAAATTCAATGCATCTTTTTATTGTGGGCATCCAAATATATTTCAGTTTATAGAAAGAAGTATTGAAGAATTTTCAGATATACAGTTACATACAAATTAAGAAGTGCATCATTTCCAAAAAAGGTTTACCGAAAAGCTTTTATTGATAAAAAGAAATTTATAGAAAATCAAATTAATAAATTAAAGACAAATGAAATTAGCCCATTCCAATTTGTGAAAAGGGTTGAATATACTTGTAACTGTTTGCCACATGTAAAATTAAAATTAAAATTTGTAATTATGTGTATATTGTAGTTTGGTAACGAGAAATTGGAACTTTAGCTTCTTGACTTGCAATGGGTTGGTTGTAAAGATTATAATATTGAAGATTTACGATAGTGATCAGTTTTTGCCTGCCGACGAGCTAGTCTAGTATACCTGCTAGTTATTAAAAAGGGATGCCGAATATCGGCAAAATGCAGATTGTTTGTACTTCCTGGAAAGAAGTGCTCATAATTAATCTTCCTTATTGTAATTTTTACAACCTACCCTAAACCCATTGCAAGTAAAGAAGCTAAAGTTCCAATTTCTCGTTCCCAAACTATATCAATAAACTTTTATCAACACAACAGACGTTTTATTAGGTGTATTTTGTTAATTTCATGTTGTTGGTTGTAATTAGTAAGCAGCCTTCCTGGAAGATCTCCGGGACGCAACTAGTATACAAGCCGTTAAGCGACCCGTATTAAAATCTAACCGCGGGACGCAACTAGTATGCGACCCTTCCATTAAATGTTCAGACTTCTCTAACTGAGGCAAATGTTGTTTGGAAGTTTCTTAATAATACCATTTAAAGAAAGAAATAAAATGTCATGCCTAGTAGGTACCTACTACTTTTTAATATTTTTGTGTTAACTCCTTTCTCGCCTTTCTTTTAGTACCACAAGATGTTAGAATAAAACTATGATTGAAATTAGACAGTCATTTTAATTCTCTTTAACTTTCATCTTAACTATTTTGCCATAAACTTGTTAGGGGAGCAAATAATTTAAACTCACTATTTTTACATGTAAAATCCTATGTCTCGGTAAACAATTCTACACCCGTTATGTAGATATATTAGGTTTGGCCCTAACAAAAGGCTTATCTTATCTTAAACATTCAAAATTATGATGGAAAATAAAAACGGTTATATAAAAAACTCTAGAAATATTTGAAAGCTATCGCGCTTAGCTAAAGTAAACAATTTAGAATCTTACAGTGTTGATTGGCCATTTTGGTCAAGTATGGGGTGAGAAAGTGGGGTGTTCGAAAATAATCACAACGAAAGTAGAATAGCTGGGGGTACGGTCAGTATCGACATTCGACAGCGGCCATTTTTGTGTCCACGTGTTGTGCAAGTACAAGGTAAATTATTTCTCTAATTCTTCTACTTTAATAAATTGTAGTCAACATTTAATTATTCAACCAGCATTAGTTCTTTTCTGGCACTAAAGTAAAGGTAGATTATTGTCCTTGAGAATTCGATTATAACAAGCAACTTGGTTTGTTTTAAATTCTTTAAAAATATCAAAATGTCGATAATATACATTTATTTCGAAAAGTTCCAAAAACATGCATTTGCATAAGTCTATTAATCTATCCTAAACTATGAAGGTATATAATTATTTAGTATTTGTATTTTTATTTTCGGTAATTGTTCACTTTAACTACTTCTGGAATTTTCGCGTTTTTTCTGGCTAGACAGCTTCAGGACGTCCTCTTACATCGTTTCCCACCAGTCAAACCTTGTGCAACTGAAAATTTTCCTTACCCTTTAGTTTTTTTTTTTTTTGTTTTTTTTTTTTGTTTTTTTTTGCCTTTCCATTTTCACCTAACAGGCCTATCAGGTACCTTTTACGGTCGGCTTGGTTTCTTTTTTTTCCTTTGTGGTGCGGCGGGGCTCCGGGGTACTTTCCCCGGCTACCTACGCCCACCCTCTCTCCTCTCCTTTTTCTGGACGACACAACACGAATATCACAACACACAACATCCATGGGAGGCCATCCGGCCTGGGATTTGAACCCTGCTGACCTCGCGGTGGTGTCGGGAGAGTGTCGCTCTTCCTTCCACCACCCTACCGTCAGCCCCTACTAGACATACACACACATCCATGGCCCGGCGGAGTTTCCTTCCTTCGAAAAAATCCCCCCCCTTCGGTGGGATTCGAACCCACTAGCGCCGGGACCTTACCCTTTAGTTATACTAAGACTTGGCGCGACCTTGACGCGACCTTGAAACACAACAAGAGAGAAAAAAAGGCATTTGCACAAGGTTTGAATGGTGGGACACGATCTAGGAGGACGCCCTGAGGGTGTCTAGCCAGAAAAAACGCGAAAATTCCAGAAGTAGTTAAAGTGAACAATTACCTTATTTTCTTTGACGGCACTAGACAACAAACTTGAAAAAACATCCAGTAGTTATGTAAATTAGTAATTGTAAATAGTAATATCCCGAGTGCTCGATAATTTCATTTTCTCGACTGCGCGAAACTCATTCTTTCATCGCATTTGGTCCCAATTCCCTAATCAACATCGGCCGGCAAACGACCACATTTCTATTTACGTGATCTAAAGCTTGTTTGACACGATGCTAAATTTCGTAGTAAATTTGTTAGAAAATGAGAGAGACCCTTGACAGGACCAATGAACGATCAGGATCATAGTCTGTCTTTGTCAGATCCTGATCGTTCATTGGTCCTCTCTCATTTACTAGTAAATTTTCTCACAAATTTAGTATCGTGTCAAACAAGCTTTAGACGAGAAGGTTGTTTTCTTTCGTGCTCCTCTCCTCTGCACAAAAGACTGCGGCTCTTTTAAAGGGTCCGGGTAAAACGGCTATCTTCTTCGACGGGATGCATCTGCTACCCCGGCGTTAATAAAGGCATGGGTCAACAAATCTCGACACCGGCCCCGAAGATGGAATCGACAGTTCGACCGCTCCAGAGGGCCGGTGGTAACAATATGTAAATAAATTATCAACAGCAAAATCAAAACTCAACTCTTGTCAAAATGATTTTAATTTTAATATGAATATTGTTTGCTTGGCAATTATAGGTACGAGAACAAATGTACGAAAAAATGTAAAGGTTTTTTCACTTATAATTACACGAGAGCTTTTTTTTGTCAACAAAAAAAAAAAACAACTTTCTAAACTTCGTCCAGCGAGAGATTGGGAGATTTTAAATTTTACTAAATTAATCCAACACTATAACTATTAATTAACTATTTCTTATTGATAGAACCATAATGGAAAAGCAGGACGAAGATTTTACCCAGAAGATGTTATTTGAAAAAGTATGCACTTGTGCCATATGTGAAAACATGCTGATGGTGCCCGTAAAGGCGCGTACAGACTACGCGAACCGAGCATGTAATGTAACATGTAATGTAATGCTCGTCGCAAAATTGGTGCCACGAACAGCCGACGAACCGAGCACACAACGAACAGCTATACTCTGTCCACTGATGATAGATTGCGCGCTTTTTTACAGACACAGAGACGAGTGTCTACACTTTATAACATTTGCTATATCATTAATACTCGAAGAATAAATAATTCCAACAACAGTTTATAACAATTATTGAAAATACCTGTACTGAAACTTCATTTAGAGTCACAGCTGTAATTCTGTAAACAACATCATAGGCATAGGATAACTACTGGCTGGATGGAGAGTTTTGTATTTTTCGGTGCGTTATGTTTTTAAGTGATTTTTTTTATAATCGTCTCAGTTCAGTTCGATAGTTCCGAGGTTGCGTGTCATTACAGCTACATTATACAGGGTCGCTAAAAAGTATGGATTCAGCTAAATATTTTCAGAACGGTTTAGCAGAACGCATTGAAATTTGGCACACAGGTAGAAGTGTTTAAATTTTATCATCTGATAGTTTTTTCAATTTTCTAACGTCATTTATTTTGAAGATGCAAAACTAACTTGTTTTTTTTTAAATGGCACGGGGGATTTAAATGTAATATTTTTGAAAAGAGTATTTTTTGTGAATTCAGTGAAGTAACACATGCCCACATCGCCGCCATTTTGAAAATTTTTTTTTGCTTAAAAATTATGTATTTCGCGTTTAAACTTTTTATCTTTTTTATTAAAATGTATCTGTTTCAGTTAAATGTCTTACTTCTACACTTATACTTTTATTAAGTTTTTGGCCAAAGTGCAGGCGGCAAAGAATTAACAATGGCTAAAAAAACATTCCAAAGGTCAAATTTTTTCAAATTTTATTAATTCGATAATTTTTTTATAAAGTTTCGAGTAAATTGAGATATGCATGTTCTACATCACTGGATTCACAAAAAAATATTCTTTTTAACGGTGTTAAATTTGACCTCTCGTGCTATTTAAAAAAAATCAATTTGGCTTTGTATCTTCAAAATAAAAGATGTTATAAAATTGAAAAAAATATCAGCCTATAGAATTTAAACACTTCTAGCTGTGTGCCAAATTTCAACGAGCTCTGCTAAACCGTTTTGAAAATATTTAGCTGTATCGATACTTTTTAGCGACCTGTATGTGATAAGAGTGATAACGAAAAACCGTTAGCTTTAATTTTGTGTAGTGATGCAGTAAGAATTATGTGGAATCTGATGAAAAAAGAGAAAAAGGCTCGACGAACTTTATAAAGATTTAAAGTTCCAACATATTAGCGGACAGCATAAAATTTTTAATAGAATGTCTCCCACAGACGAGACGGTGAGAATTTACTAACCAAAATAGGACCCAAAAATCTCCAAAAAGAATACGCGTTTTCGATGTGCAATCTCAATTTAAAGCAGGTAAGTATTAACGCAAATATTGTTAGTTCAGAAATTTGTTTAACGAATTAAAAGTAGCTACAATGAAGAAAATGAAGAAATTTTTTTTTCTTTACCATTTTACAGGTAAACTTTTGTAATGACAATTTGTCAGTAGAAAACGTTTCTGCACCACCGGTCATTTTCACGTGTTTACCGATTTCATGAACATGTTTACTTATCAAAAGACGGTAAGTAATCAAATAAGAAATTATTGTTTAGATTCGGCATCGCGTGCAGAGCAATGGGCCATAAACTAATATGAAAAATGTAAAAAATGCCTTCTTTGGAAAAATCAAACAATTTAATAAATTAAAAAGAACATTTTATCTATTTATTAATAGTTCCGATGATGCAAAAATATTATTAAGCATCACGGGTGCTTGTCCCTCAGAATAACTGAATGCCCATTTTGGGGCCGATTTCTAATTTTACCTGAAAAGGTAGGAGCGAAGTTGCTGTTGATTATAACATTTACTCATTCATTTGTTAGGCTGTCTTACAAATATGGTGATCCATACATTTTATTAAATACATACCATAACTTACTACTCTTTAAATAAATTACAAGGAAGCGTTCGTCTGATTTGGACGGCGAAGCTGTGAACCTCGAGAGCGCATGCGCGCCACGAACGGTTCGCAGTGCTCCGCTCAGTGTCGGTTTTCTGACGAACACAAAGCGCCATTCACAAACGCATCTCGACAAAGGGAGCTGACCACAGTCATAAACTCATAAATCTAATCTCCAACAATTTCAGTTCCCATTAGTTTTTGTCCCTTATTTAAACGGTCTTGATTGTCAAATGAAACACTGTAGTTTTTTCATTTATGCTGAACAAAATAAATAGGTTATTATTATTTTTGAAAGCAACTCTTTACAGTAACTAATAAATAAGTTTCACATTTTCTAAAATATTGCGAATTGTGTCAATTTGTTGTAAAAATGCATAAGTCGAGATGGAGCATGCCATCAGCTTGGCAAATCAATCCGATGTTTAAGTCAATTATTGTTATATTACTACAGATTAATTCCCACATACATCAAACGTGCGTGTTCAGCGCTTGCTTTCATCCAATCAAAAATGTTTATCGCGGATAAATCGTCTTCCTAGTTTGTCTTCTGTCAAAAACGAATAAAATTGCATGTTACGCCAGTCAGATTCCCAAATTGTTTTTAATAATTGTGTTTTTAATAACTGTAAGTATTAATAGTTATTTAATAAACTAGTTTGTTAATGAAGGCGATTAATAATCGAAACTGTTTAAAAAGCACGAACGAGTGTAGCGAGTGAGTGGCTTTAATAGTTGAGATTATTAATCGCCCATTAACAAAAGAGTTAATTACAAAAATTTTTCGTTGACCGCAAACTTTTTTTTTTTTTGGTGACAAATTTTGAAATTAAAGCCAAATCAAAACCAATTTCATCTTTTTCCATAAAGATGACAGCTTATAAATACCTTCATCCTTTTTTTGTCTTCAGGGTAGGCCATTTTTAAAATTTTCAACACTTTCCATTTACTTTTCCACAAAGAATGTCAGAAGACGTCAACTCCATTGACATTCAATTTCACGTAAAAATCACGGTTGCTAAGGAAACCTAGTTACCTTTGAAAAATATGACATGCAAATTATAACCAAAAATGTCGGCTTTTGAAAAAGTGAATTCGTAATTGTGCAGTTATGGAGCTATAAAATATAGAAAACCCTGCTGCACTACCTGCTGCACTGTTGGTAAGTGCAAACAACGCATGTTCGAGGTTGTTTATACATCAAAATATCATCAAAACGTCAAAATCGCAAAAATCGTTGATTAATGAAAAATAGTGTATTAATGAGGTCCATTAATACACTATAATTTAGACAAAATAATTAATTAATATTGAAATTAACAAGCGGTCAACGGAAAAAATAAATAATTAACGTTAAAGTTTGAATTCTGGAATTAATCTTGCCAAAAATAACGCGACCTAATTTGTTAAATTTGATAAAAAAATTAGGTCTTGTTATTTTACCTTCGATTATAATTTAATTTTTTTAAACAATAATTCGTTTTTTTTTTTTGATGACACGGAGTCTATTTTCGGTACCAAAACTAAAAAACAACCAACATTCTACCTACTTTCTCCGAAGATGTGCAGTTATGGCTTTGCCTTTTTTTTTAATTGTACGACGGGTGCAATATGATTAAAAAAGAGAAGAAGCGGCGACGTTGGTGGCGAACCGAACTCTATAGAAAACGCGTCGGTAGTGAACTTATGCAGGATTTAAAATTTCAACATGTCAGTGGACATTATAAAAATTTTACAAGAATGTCTCCTACAGACTTTGACAAATTATTGACAATGATAGGACCGAAAATCTCGAAAAAAGATACTACTTGTACGTTCGCGGGAGAATGAAAATTTTATTTTGAAAGCACACTTTAGCGACGAATCCCTTCCTTGTAACCTCCTACCTTTTCAGGTAAAATTAGAAATCGGCCCCAAAACGGGCATCCATTTTATTCTGACCATCGCCGAAATACGGGCACAGCACCCGTGATGGTTACATATTTTTTTATTGGTAACCTATTTTACATACTTAATTAAAGCACGCCTCAGTGTGTATAAATCCAACTTTCAAAAACGCGGGTTTTTTAAAGTTTCCAGAGTAACATCAACAGCCCGAGAGGACCTGAGAAACGTGCACTCTCCATCCCGCCACTAGTTTTCCTACGGCTATGATGTTGTTAACAGAATTACAGCTGTGAATCTGAATGAAGTTGAATTATTTATTCTTCGAGTATGTATTAATGATAAACAAATGTTATGTGCGCTATTCGACTTTTTGCAGCATAGACACTCGTCTCTGTGTCTGTAAAAAGGCGTGCGATCTATCAGTGAACGGAGTATAGAAGCTGTTCGTTGCGCGCTCGGTTCGTCGGCTGTTCGTGGCACCAATTTTGCGACGAGCATTACATTACATGTTACATTACATGCTCGGTTCGCGTAGTCTGTACGCACCCTAATGTTAGTCGAGAACGTTGGGAATGTCTGTCACAAATGTTTCGGAAGTCTGAGTGAAGAAAAAGGGAAAAGTTTACCAAATACTGCACTAAATGCAATCCTACAAGGATTAAAATTTCTTTGTCAATTTGAATCGGAAGGTTGTGACGTTGAAGTTATTTATGGGGATTTGAAAGACCACGAAGAAAAGTGTATTTTTCGCACGGTTGAATGCGTTATGCCAAAATCTGATTGCGAATGGAAGGGTAAACTGGCAGATTTACTCAAACATTTTAAGGAGGAACATGGGAAACATGTTATAACCAGCCCGAATGATATTTTTTCTTTCGAGAATACCATTGCAAAATCTGCGGACGTTGTAAAGTTATTGAACAACAAGAATAAAATGTACCTCTTAAAGATTACGGAAGACGAAGATGGTAAAAGTTTGCTACACTTTATCTTCGACATTAAGTCTAACCCTGAAGATGAGGAAGAAGAATTGGTTGTAAAATATGTGGGTAAAACTGATCAATACCAGTTAAAAGTGAAACGTATGTCGTTCAATAGTTTGCATTATAAACACACCGCCAAGAAGATCCTTCTATCGACTCTACGGGAAATTGCACAAGCCAGTGAAAACATCATGGTCACAATAAAACCTGCAAAGTGCATCTTTAAAAAAATGAACGATGAAATACTGAAGCAGCTCGAGTGTCCCGTTTGCAAAGAATTAATGCGACCACCTATACATCTCTGCAATACTGGACACAGTTTGTGTTCTTCTTGTCGCCAGAAGCTTGATGAGTGTCCCACATGTCGTCAACCATGGAGTAATAGTAGAAACTTCTGTCTCGAAGCCATGACCCTATCTGTACAATATCCATGTGCATACAGTCAATTCGGATGTTACGAAACATTTTTAGGACAAGAAATCGCTTATCACGAAGTAATTTGTGAACACAAGATGTTTACATGTCCCGTACCTGGATGCGATTTTACTGGAAATTATGTGTCGACTAAGAACCACTTCAAGCTTACACATAAAGACAGCTTGATCAAAACAACATCTTATACTCGTACATTTAATTTTGCACAATATACTCGTAATAACAAGAGAACTTCACATGTTCGGGTGAAGTATTTTTGGGAATATGGAAATATTTTCAGATTAACGTTCACGTGTTTACCAAAAGCATGCAAATGGACGGTTCAGATTTTAAACAATTATGACATCAGCGTTAAGTACTTTTACAAGATCAGTATAACCGATCCCCAGTTGCAGGATCGGATAATAACAAAGACAAATTTGTGCCTAAACTTTCCACCCACGGTGACTAACGTTTCCAGAATCTTGGCTGGCAACCACATTATTTCTTTCACATACCACGATTTGTCGTCGTACAAAGATCCAGATAACGGGAACATTTGTTACTACTGTCAAATATTCCAAAAAAAATCAAATTAATGTTGTCGAAATTTTACTAATTTAGCATTAGGACCTACTAATAATCTTTACGTTTTTTTGTTTTGACTTAGATTTATAAAAAATTACCATTTTATTTTATTACATTTACCAACAAAATTTATTATGTATTCTTCACAATAAAGTGGATGTGTTTATAGTTTTACGTTTTATTCACAAATCTCGAATTAATGGTCGATTTGGGTTACTTAAAACAAGTCTAAAATAAATTGGAGGTAATTGTTCACTTTAACTACTTCTGGAATTTTCGCGGTTTTTCTGGCGAGACAGCCTCAGGGCGTCCTCCTAGATCATTTCCTACCATTCAGACCTTGTCGATATACTTAACTTTGTATGTTCTACTGTTCAGTTTTCCACCCAGTCTCTCCAATTATTAGTAGCCACTCTACTCTACTCCCAGCTTCTGTCTTCAGATTTTTTATACGAAAAAAAAAAGAAAGAACAAACCTAAGTCCATTCAAAAATCAAAACACCACCACTCGTTGCTTTAGGTTGGTAAAATTCAAAAAACCCTAGGTAGATATTTTTTCATACTATGTTGGTAACTATAAATTATGACATTTATTTGATTCAAAATAAAATTCACTTGATTTTAATTTCGTTCATATTGTTTTATTAGCAACACGTTTCTTTTATTTATTGATTCTTATTATTTTTAGAAAAACAAGACACTTAGAATAAACATTTAACCTCAAAATTACAAGTCTCACCAAATTTTACACTAGACAGCGTTGCCGATAGTAATTATCGAGGAAAATGCGACGTTGGTGGTTTTTTGATTTTTGAATGGACTTTATGTAATGAATTAAAAATTTAATTAAGAAAATTACAAAAAGATGTGTTTAAAATAGTCCTTCAATCTCGCCAGTATCTGAGTTTACATCAATATCGTAAATAGCGGGCCTTGTGGATAAACCTGGCATTGTTGAAATCTACAAGAAAAAACAAGTAGTAAAAACTCACAAGAAATATTTTTTTTACTTACTTCTCCAACGATTGGAATAACAAATCCAGCTCCAGCAGATAAGCTAACATCATTGATTTTCAAATCAAAGCCTGTGGGAGCCCCCTTAATCGTTGGATCCCCAGTTAGAGAACCGGCGGTCTTGGCCATGCAAATTGGCAAATTTCCGTAACCCTTTTCTTCGTACATCTTCAGTTTCGATGCTACTTCAGATGTGTAAACAACATTCTTAGCACCGTACATTTCTCTAGAGATGGTCTGGATTTTTTCATCGAATGGTTTATCCAAATCGTATAAAAATTTGAACTGATTTGGTCGGTCACAAGCCGACATAACAGCTTCTGCCAACTTGACTGCCCCGGCTCCACCATCGGCCCAGTGGCTGCTGACGGCAGCACCGAAAGCCCCGTTCCTCACAGCCTCTTCTTGTACCAACTTGAGCTCCGCTTCTGTGTCAGTTCTAGATAAACAATTCTCGAGGATCTCGAAATAAGAAAACAAAACAAACTTACTCGAACGAATTTATGCAGACTACTACCGGTAGACTAAACTTGTTGCCATTGCTGATATGCTTAATTAGATTAGGAAGTCCGTTCCTCACCAAGTCGAGGTTTTCTTTCAAATATTCAGGCTTGAGAGGCGCTCCCGGGGGTACGGGTGGGCCGCCCCCGTGCATCTTCAGCGCCCTTATAGTCGTCACGAGGACAACACAATCTGGGATGTCACCGGATGTTCTACACTTAATATTTAGCAGCTTCTCCATTCCGATATCTGAACCAAAACCGCCCTCTGTAAGAACATATCCTTTCTCCCCGACGAGCTTAAGGGCTACTTTGTCAGCTAAAATGGACGAACATCCGTGGGCAATGTTTGCGAACGGGCCCGCGTGCACCAAAACCGGCGAGCCCTCCAGTGTTTGCATTAAATTGGGGTGAATTGCGTCCTTCAGGAGGACCATAAGAGCACCAGTCACGCCCAAGTCGTCTGCTGTTACAGGTTCGCCTTTTTTGTCGAACGCTACAATCATCGAACCCATACGCTGCTTAAAATCTTTTATGTCTTTTGTCAGTGCCAAAATAGCCATGAGTTCGCTAGCCACAGTTATTTTGAAACTTGTCTCTCGAATTAGACCTTTCTCTGTTGCAGACTGACCCACGGTAATTTTTCGAAGGTATCTGTCATTAGTATCAATCACTGGAATTCAAAAATTCACTCAAAAATTATAAAAACAATCCGTATAACTTGCCTCTCGTCCAAATCACTCGTTTTGGGTCAATATCCAACCTGGCAAATCTCACTTTTTCATCACGAGTCAGTTGATTCGGATCGGTTTTATTTATAGCAAGCCTGCGAAGTCTTCTCAGTTGTATTTCTGTAAACTTTCTGGTCCCTTTGATTGTAGGAACCAGGCGATTAAATAAAACCTCGTCTCCTTGTGTGGCTTCATGGAAGATTCTTGCATCCAGTTGAGCCGCTACTAGATTATTTGCTGCTGTGAGAGCGTGAAAATCTCCTGTCAAATGTAGATTAAATTCTTCCATAGGAATTACTTGAGCATAGCCTCCGCCAGCGGCGCCGCCTTTAACGAATTCAGTCGATAAAGTAGATCCAGAAAGTCTACACTCACCTTTGATGCCAAAAGTAGGACCTTGTGAAGGTTGACGTAGCGTAGCGAATGCATTTACTCCTTTATGAATGTTTAAAGCTTGTGCTAAACCAAGTAATGTGGTACTCTTCCCTTCCCCTAAAGGTGTTGGTGTTATCCTATTAAAAATGTGTGAGTGAAAATGTAGGTACTCATTACTGAAGTATAAACTCACCCAACAACAACTACATATTTGCCATTTTTTTCATTTTGTAATCTATCCAAAATGGATAAAGAAACTTTGGCTTTTGTTGTTCCGTACGGTGAGATTTCGTCAGACTTAATACCGATTTCCTCCGCTAGCTGAAGAATGTTTTTGGGTTGTTGAGACCGAGCGATGTCGATGTCTCTATTTTATCAAATAGTAATGAATTGTAATGTAACTATTCATTTAAATACTCTACCTTGGAACCGGTCGTTTTAGGTTCAAGGGAAGTTTAGTCAAGTTCCACTTTGTACCAAGTAATCGATTTCCAATTTTTTGTGTATTGTACACACCATTTCTGGTTAATATCGTAACAAACATCATATGTAGTTAGTTAAGAAAGATTTTGGTTTAACTTCTCCAACTGGAAAACTGCAATAATAGTTATTTATTTAACGAGTTCGTGTGTAAATTGGGCTTTTTTTGGTATGAGTGGGCTGTTATTTCAGAAAATTTTTCGTTTCACTCGCGTTTTAAAGGTCCACGAGTGCCAAAAAAAGTCCAATTTACACAAGAACGAGTTGAATACAACATTTTTTTGTTCGACGACCCCCTTAAAAACTCCAAATCGTTTAAAATCTTTATCAAAATCCGTTCACATAGGAGAAAATTCCCAAATTCTAACAGTGTCGAACAAAAAATAAATATTTAAGTGATGTGCAAAACAAAAAATTGAGCTTGGGTCTGGTATCTTTGTTATTTTTACCTAAATAACTTACGTAGTTTTCTCTTTTGCCCTATAATCTGAACAAAGAATAAAAACAAGTTGTGTAAATAATATTTGTTTCCTAGTCTTTGGAAATTGGAACTTTTGATATTGTTCTAAGTGTTGCTTTCCAAAAAATAAGTATGTAAATGAAAGTTTTTCTGTTAGAGAAAAAAAAATTAATTAAATTTGAAGCAACGAATTCATCTTCACCTTTACTGAAAGACTTCTAAAGGGCACGCTAATTGTAAACAATTTTGACAACCGGAGTATCAAGATCTTGACAATGCTTGGCTAGATAGCAAAAATGAGATAGTCGATACTCAACTAATGAATATTTTGTTAACGAGCTTGGTACTAAAGACTTCGCAAGTAATAATCGTTGACTTCAATAATTCAAAAGAAAAAATAATACTAAAAATCTCCTACTTAAATGTCATGCAGAAGTTCTATGTTGGTAAAAAAGAAGCTGAAGCTTTTATCATGTTGGGTCATTTAATAGTATATTATGATACAAGTTTATAAGGAAGCCTTTAAAGCACGCGCGACGAGTTTAAGAGCACGACGCGTAGCGGAGTGCTTTTAACGTCGCAAGTGCTTTAAAGGCCCTTATAAACGTGTATCATACGCTATTTTTTATTATACCTGGACTACAATCTGAAAATTATAATAAAGAAAGTAAATTGAAATACCTTTTTCGAAGTAATCTGTGTCGTTGATATAGAAATGATCAATTGTTGCTGTTTCGTTGCTATCATAAATTTTCTATAAATGTTTATTTATCATTGTTCAAAATGTAGGTGAATTTGTTGTTACCTAAGCAACCTTTAAAGCTCGGCGTGCTTGAATCGCCTGTTTTCGCACGCTCAGGCGTGCTTAAAACGGCGATTCTGATGCAGGTATAATAAAAAAATTATTAACCAGTTCAGCAACTGTAATGAAAACTAACACTTTTTTTTCTCAAAATAGAGTAGGTATATGCAATTCACGATGTTTTGGCATAAGGGGAGGCTATGATTTCATTTTTTAAAGTTGGATACATGTTTGATTTCTGTCATCTCTGCTGTCACTAAAGTGCCTGACATGCGGACCTATCAAAATGAACGTAACATGTTGCCGAATTTACCGTAATCATAATTAAGCGACGTTAAAACGTATTGATGGTGTTTATATTAGACTGCAGAACATATTTTCAGTAAGTTACAGTGAAGTCAAGTTCTTTTTATGTATAAATTGAATCGTAGGTGAGTACAAGATAAATATGTAGCACGGATAGTGAAGGAAGAAACAACGACCCAATTGAAATGGCACAGGGGTTTTGTAAGACCTATTATAACTTCGCCATAGAGTTGTGAATGAGTGGCTTGAGTCTATTTTGAAATGTACTCCTGAAATTTGCCAACATTTTTGTAGATATTGTGAAGAACTTATTTCGGAAGATTGGGCAAAATTAATGGGAAATCTTTCATTTGAAAACGTTCTTCCTTTAATAATAATTCAGAATTTTCTAATGAAATTATGGAAGTTGAATAATTTTGTTCTTTTTTGTCATGGACGATGGGTGTGTAAATATTTTGCAGAAAGATTAGAATAACGTAAGACTTAATAAGTAGGTACAAGATTTTATACAATCTAGTTCTAGGAACGTTTTGGTTAACATGAAAAATTCATTGAGAAGTTACTAATTGGTTGGTTAAGATACTGTATAAATGGGTTATCTAAGTGGTGCATAAATGGACAGGAGTCACTTTGTCTTTCGGTCCCGGCCCTTACTATTCTGTAGTCTGTTCAAGTCAGTTTCCTGTTTTGTTAAAATGGATTAAAAATGTGTGAGTATTGTTCTATTGTAAACTAGTAAAACTGACAACAATGCACTAGACAATGTCGCAGTTTATAACCTCAAACTTAGAAAAACATAACCTAATTCAACAAACAGCTTTACTGCCAACTTAAATGCACTTTTTCCATGGCCTCCCCTTATGCCAAAACATCGTGAATGGTATATACTTACTTATCTATTTTTTCTAATGTTTTTGAATGTATTATGTATCTGATTTTATTTAACAAACCTCCCTTTCAATAATTCTGGATAACTGAAAACTCATGTGTTAAGGAAACACAAGTGGAACTTGAAGAATAGGTACGCAATGAAATTATTCCATTTATCAAGGAGTATTTTTATTAATCTATTTCACAAGTTAATTCTGTTATCAACGTCAGAAATAAAATCTAAATCATTGTTAATCCCGCTTTTAATCATGTTACTGATGTGACATTTGAATTGAATACATACATACATACTTATTAACATAGATAACGATCAAATTATTAAACAGAATGATAATGCCGTATGATTTCCCATTCGTTAAGCCTTTCATTAGCTAAATAATTGATTAGACAAAGTGAGAGTATATGCCAAGCACTATGTTAGACAGAGACAAAACAATTTAACGACGTTCTTCAACTTTAATGAAAGGGAAATCATACGGCCCAATGCTAAAACAAATTATCTGCCTAATAGATAACGGCTGTTTTTTTTTTAATTTGTCGTTGAACTGTCGATTGTGAACGCACTATACAGGTTAAGGATCACGGATCAGCTGGTCAAATCTTTTTACACAAGTGGTGCGATCTGAATCGACTCTCCAACGCCTACTTCGACGCCAAATTTTAAAAAACACCCTTTATTTATTGCATAATACCTAATTGAAGCAAAAATGGTATATTATTATAACTTATTATTATATTAATAAAGACGTTTAGATTTGCGTAGATATGTTTTCTCACTATAAATCAATTTGATTGGTCCAAATTTGAAAAATGCTGCAATTCGATTGGTTAAAAATTTTCGAGTTGGATTGTCATCGTGAAAAAATTTTTTTTCAAAATTCGATGTGTTGCGACAATTTTTTGGCGCAGTGTATATGTAGGTATATAACTACATTATGTATTTAGTTCAGAAATGTGAAAATTGAACGATAAGATACAAGTGTTACACAAAAAATGCAATGCAAACATGTTTCTTTGGGTATCCCCAATTATGTTCTCGTTTTCAAAAAGGAAAATGTTTGATCCTTTTTGAAAACGAAAACATAATTTTTAATGAGATGAAAATGATAATTAGGGTCATGTGCATTTAACTAGAACAGAATTTGTAACACCTGCATTAAGTTGCATAATGTTGAATCGAGATAAAAACTTAAAAACTTGTGATGTGATTTCTGATAATTATTTTGAAATCAAGATTTGTACAATAAGTAAAAACGATAAGAAATTTGTAACAAGGTTTGTAGATATTAATCAATGTAGCATCCTTTTATCATTGCAGTTTTCGTCATCTGTCTTTAAAAGATAACGTAAGATTTAATTAGCTTAAAAAATGAGGATACAAAGACATCTAATTATTTGACATTTTTTGACATATTCTACGGAAAAGTTTTTCATTTTTAGAATTATTTAATAGAACGACTTATTTGTAAAAAATATGTATACTGGGTTATTCACCCTAGAGTTCCCGCGAAAATTTAATGTTATGCAACACAACATACTAAAAGCTCAAATTGTTAGATACCATGTTTAACGTTTTACAAATAAGGAATCAAAGCAGTTTCATTTACGAAGATTATACGAAGAAATATTGGATGAAATCAACGTTAGACAAAAACGTTAGAAATAGGCCTATTTGGATATCTTGGAGACTAAACATGTGCAGGTTGAATCATGTCTGTTTGTTCATCGTTTGAATACACGATAAAATCGTGTAAAACGTACGAATTTTTTTATTATGTCAGGCTATTATAAAATTATTCTTCTTATAACATTACATAGAGAACAAAAACGTTCTAGCAAACTGAGCTTTTGGTATTTTATGTTGCATAACATTAAATTTTCGCTGGAACTCTACGGTGAATAACCCTCTACATATTGGACGTTATAAAATATTTAAATACATTTTGGTTTCTAGTTGTTGAATATTTGATTAAAGCTTTTGAAACACATATTTTATTTGACGCAATTAGTAATAGATTAAAAATTTACTTTCTAGATGAAAACAATCCATTGTTCAATTTTTTATTATTTGACAAACTTACCTGCATTTGCGTTAAGAAACACCACAATCAATTACTGTTGCACCAGGAATGAATCGACTTCCTTTGACTAATTTTTTATAGTCATTTCTTATCTCTAGAATTTACGGAAACTCTACTTATGGCTGTTGCAGATTTTATCAAATTCATTTCAAAACCTAATATTGATAAATTGAAAATAAGTAGGTATTGCACAAAATAAGTATGTACGATTAAGATCGATCCTATTAATATAAATTTTGCAACATATAAATAAATCGGAAAAAATATGTAACTTGTCCATTATGACGGATGTGATGCAAACACTCAAAATTTCAAAAAGATCGAAGATTTTGTTATCAGAAAAAAGTGAAACGTTTCGTAAAAATATAAGAATGGTGCACAACGAATTTGTTGTGATAAACGAGAAATGAAGTTTTGCTTTCATTTTATATTATTTCCCTAATTCTGTCAACGGTTTCTAAAATCCATATTGATGGTCGTCCACTTCGCTATTTCGTTTTACACTTCCAAATTCCCGAAATGTAACGCCATACGTTAACGGAAACAAGAGTAACGACGACCCCACCTGTCCACACATTAGAATACACGTTACTTTGCATTTGTTTGTAAATAATTTCCACGATGTGAACCAAAGCAAGGATTTAATTAATTAGAGTAGAGGATTAAGTAATATTTAACGTGATTAGTTTATTTAATTTCTTATCGAAAAACAAGTAACACAATACCGTTGGTCTATAGGTACTCCTAAAATTTTAATAAAAGCATATAAAATATGTGTATTTTTGATCAGTTGATGTATAAAATGTCAATCGCTAAAACAATCCCTCTATGTTCCCAGTTTCAGTATTCACGTCCAAATCATATATAGCTGGTCTGGTTGGCAACCCTGGCATCGTTGTAATCTACAAAAAATCGATAATTAAACAAGAAACGTGACAACGCTTTCGTTTACCTCTCCGACGATCGGTATAATAAACCCTGCCCCAACAGATATGTGAACGTCGTTTATCTTCAAGTCAAAGCCGGTCGGTGCCCCTTTAATCGTCGGATCCCCTGTGAGAGACAACTGTGTTTTTGCCATGCAAATCGGCAATTTTCCGTAGCCTAGCTTCTCGTACATCTTCAGTTTGTCTGTTACTCCCGGAGAGTAGACAATCTTGCCAGCACCATACATTTCCGTAGCGATAATCTTAATCTTTTCTTCGATCGGTTTGTCCAAATCGTACAAAAATTTGAAATCGCTGTGCCGCTTGCAAGCCGCGATGACCGCATCTGCCAACTTAACGGCCCCAGATCCTCCCTCCGAATAGTGGTCGCTGACGACAGCATCCAAAGCTCCATTTTGCATAGCAGCATCCTGTACCATCTTAAGTTCCGCATCAGAATCATTCCTGCAGAGACAAAATCACTTTGTGCCTAAAGCAAACGTCATCGGATCTTACCCGTGCAAGTTGATGGAGACCACCACCGGCAAACCGAACTTCTTTGCGTTGTTGATGTGTTTGATCATGTTCGGCAGCCCCTTTTTCAACAGGTCCAGATTCTCTTGTGTGTAGACGGGGTCGAGAGGACGTCCTGGGACCACAGCGGGTCCTCCTCCGTGCATCTTTAAGGCTCTGATCGTGGCCACCAGGACGACACAATCGGGGATGTACCCGGAAGTGCGACTTTTAATATCCAAGAGTTTCTCCATTCCGATGTCTGAACCGAAACCGGCCTCCGTGACGACGTATCCGTCTTTGCCGGCAAGTTTCGACGCTACTATGTCGGCCAAAACGGAAGAGCATCCGTGGGCGATGTTGGCGAACGGTCCAGAATGCACCAAAACAGGCGAGCCTTCGATGGTTTGCATCAAGTTGGGCTGGAGGGTGTCCTTCAAGAGAACCATGATAGCTCCTGTCACTCCGAGATCGTCAGCGGTGACAGGCTCTCCTTTTTTGCTAAAAGCCACGACGATCTTGGAGACCCGTTCTTTGAAATCCTTCATGTTTTTAGCCAAAGCTAAAATGGCCATGAGTTCGCTGGCAACCGTTATCGAAAAACTGCTTTCTCGAGACAAACCCTTCTCTGTCGGCGACTGACCGATGGTAATTTTACGGAGGTATCTGTCGTTAATATCTATCACTGTAAAAGGTGCAAATAAATGGAGGGGAAATCAAAAAAGTATGCGATTTTACCTCTTGTCCAAGAAATAGTTTTTGGGTCAATATCCAATCGAGCAAATCGAGCCCTCTCCTCCTTCGTTAATTGATTCGGATCAGTCTTATTGATGCCGAGTTTCTGAATCCTTCTCTGTTGTATTGCGGAGAACTTTCTGATTCCTTTGATTGTGGGAACAAGGCGATCAAACATAGCGTCATCGGACTGGGTGGCTTCGTGAAACATTCTGGCATCCAACTGGGCGGCTAACAGATTATGAGCTGCCGTGATGGCGTGAATGTCACCTGTCAGATGTAGGTTGAAGTCTTCCATGGGAATCACTTGAGCGTAGCCACCACCAGCGGCGCCACCTACATTTACGTCAAGTTAGCAACTAACTCAATCGCCTCATACAACCGTACCTTTGACACCGAAAGTTGGACCCTGAGATGGTTGTCGCAAAGTCACTAACGCATTGAGTCCTTTGTGAACGCTTAAAGCTTGAGCCAGACCAACTGAAGTTGTAGTTTTACCCTCCCCTAACGGTGTAGGTGTTATTCTAAAAACATCTCAAATTATTACATGTTTCGAATCGATCACTATCACCTTACCCTACAACGATAATATATTTTGCATGTCTCTGGTCTTGCAATCTATCTAATATAGACAGGGAAATTTTAGCCTTTTTGCTTCCGTACGGAATGATTTCGTTATGGTAGATTCCGATTTCATCTGCCAAGTAGACGACATTTATGGGCTCGTGCGCCCGCGCTATTTCGATATCGCTGAAAAGAATTTATCTTTAAATTTGCGAATAAACAAGGTACACTGGTAAGAACCTGGGAACTGGTTTTTGTTTTTTTAATCGGAGGGGGCGTAAATTCCATTTTATGTTTAACATGCGATCGGCGACTTTTTGGGCGCTGATAACAGTATTTTTCATTAACATGGCCACAGTCATCGGACCAACGCCTCCAGGAACTGGTGTGATGTGAGATGCTACCTGGCTGGCCTCATCGTAAGCAACATCCCCGACGAGTCTTTGGCCAGATTTCTTTGAAGGATCTAAAATAAATGGTGCAATATTATGTACTGTTTTATTTTCATCATATCGACAAGCGCAGGGCATTTTGTTAATGATGTCTTGAATGTTGCAGATTTTATTAAGTTATAATGAAGTTATAATGAAAGTACACTTCTGTGTATTAAAATTAATCACAGAAAATATGTTTTCTATAATTTATTCAAAAAATTGGTAGGTATTTAGGCACGTCGCACAGTTACTTATGCGTGAAGTGGGTCATTTTCTTATATGCAATTTTTTTTCTATTTTGCAAAAGGAGTTCTTTTCGATACCCATTTCAGGAACATTTAGTTAAATTTTTAATGTTGGCAGTGACTTAAACTGAGTAGTTGCTAGGTGATCACTGCACTTCACGACACTTTAAATAAATTCAAAACTTGCAATTGTTCGTCTAGTTACCAGTGTTACCAACCCTTTATATCTGCCAAATAAATTTTCCTAGCATTCTTTTGAACCTTTTTTTAATTTAAAATTTAAAATAGGGGCAAAATAGAAAAAACATTGTCATAACAACGGTTTCAACAAAATTTTTCAATCTAGTATCATTTTAAGTGTTGAAACGAAAAAGAAAAAGAACACGACATCTCTTCACTTTCCTCTAATGTTGACTTATCATCAAATACAAATAAATCGTCCATTTAGTTTCATTAATTGTAATAATGTAAAATATCACTTGGCTCAAAGCGAATATAAAAAACGTCACGATATATTCGCTAAAATTATACACATGAATTTAGCTGTTAAATTCAATTTATTAAAGAATACACAACCACATTATAGTTATACACCAGAAAGTTGTTTGGAAAATGACAGTTACAAGTTATATTTTGATAGAACAATTTTAACTGACATTCATATTAAGCATAACAGACCAGACATTATAATTTTAAATAAACAACAAAAGCAAGCATATCTTTTAGATATAGCTGTTCCAAATTCACATAATATAACACAGACATATAACACAAAAATTAATAAATATTTATAACTCTCCGTTGCTATAAGAAATCTTTGGTGTTTAGAAAAAATTTCGATTTTACCACTTGTAATTTCAGCAACGCGAATAGTACCGCAATCTCTTTTTAAAAATTTAAAAATTCTGGATTTAGATAACACATTGGTAGTTGAAATTCAAAAAGGTATATTATTATACTCATGTCACATCGTGAGGAAGTTCCTTAACATTGACACACATAATACACATAATACACAACAAAGTCAAAATGCGGAGGCGAGACGCCGGTAATTATGTTGATAAGCACTGCACTATTACTTGATAGTGATGTCCGTAATAGTGTATGTACTCCGGCAAAATTGCCGTGCCGCCGGGTGGAGGTGGGATACGAATAATTGTAATAATGTAAATATCACTTTTATTGTTAATTCAATTAATAAAGATTTATAAAGGTTAATTTTTTACTTTATGACTCTAGGGACTAAAAGAGACACTTTAGTCCCTGTTATATGGCACTCAAATTAGTACTTTAGTCCCGGAAGTGCAAAAACATTTTTAGATATTACATTCTTTGATATATTGGGTAATTCAAAATGATTGTGGCCAAGTATGGCAACTATGTACGAAAATTTATGTGGCAACTGTGTGGATGAGGTAGAGTTGTCATTTGTATGACATTTCATAAGCGTGCATTTGATTTTTTTGATATCATTACACATTGATTTGACAGTTTTCAAAATTGCGCGACTATGAACTGTCAAAAAAATATCAACTCTACCCTACCCACACAGTTGCCACATAAATTTTCGTACATAGTTGCCATACGTCAATATCTACTTGAAAAAAATGTGCTTAGCATTTAAGAAGTATTTAATGTTTTATGTGTAAATTTGCACAATTGAGACAGTTGATAAATTGACAAACTATTAGGTACACCTATTCCTATCTTGATGTACCAATAAATCAAAGTTCATTCGCTTGTTCATAATACACGCATTAAAACTTTTTAATTTTATTCAAAAGTAAATCATTTTTCGAATAACGATTTGATTTTGTGAGTTTTAGTAATTATTACCTACCTATTATTTACCAAATTCGCTGCGTAAAAATAACCCAATATGTACCTATTTAAATAATGCAAGTTTAAAAACAAAAAGGTTTGGCCTTGATTTCATTATCATCATATAACAATAAGTACAAACTATTTACTCAAATAATTTGAACTTTAAACCATTACCTACCTGTGTTATTGTATTTTATTAAAATGAAATGTCATAAAATTTATTACCATACATATACAGAAGTCTTGATGGCTGTTATTTCAGAAAATTTTCAATATTGATTCATTCTTCAAAACGTATTCTTACAATAACATACCACCCATTAAAAATATTTTTTATTATATCTGAATCATCATCCCTGTTTTTGACACTAAAATGCGTGCAAAAAAGGGCCATTAAAACGCTAAAGCTTTAAAGGTTGCTTAGGTAACAACAAATTCACCTACATTTTGAACAATGATAAATACACATTTATACAATATTTATAACAAATATACATGGCAACGAAACAACAATTGACCATTTCTATATCAACGATTAATGACACAGATTACCTCCGAAAAGGTATTTCAATTTTTTTTTTTTTTTTGTTATAATTTTCAGATTGTAGTGCAGGTATAATAAAAAAATAGAGTATGATACACGTTTATAAGGGCCTTTAAAGCACTTGTGACGTCTTAAACTCGTCACGCGTGCTTTAAAGGCTTCCTTATAAACTCGTATCATAATATACTAATATACAATTTTAATTTTTAAAAAGCGCCAAAAAACTTCTAGCGTATTTTTAATATTCAGTTAATTTCGGATTCAACGATATATTTATGTTAAGATAACTACGTTGGGGTTATTTTAATTCGATTTGGATGTTTTACAAGGTTTAAACCGTTCTGTAAAAAATTGCAATTGGATACAACCAATTTCTACTTAACGTCGGCATATGTTATTTACAAAATCAGTAAATAAAAAACAAAATAAAAACCACACAAAACATACCATCGGAATCAGACTCTGAATTATTCAACTTGTTTTGTGGATCCATTTCGTTCTGTATGCACCGGTGACACAAAATACGAATGCAAATGAGTAATTTAAAGCAACACCGTAAGATTAAATACAATTCCACGGGGTAATTAGAACTTCACTTTTACCTAAACAATTTGCACTTGTGAAGGTCACGAAGATTTATGCTTTCAGCTGTTTCTCTAGTCTAGTGATTGGGACCCTCAAATATTTTCATTTTGTCAACTTTCATCAACATCCATTTTAAATGTTACAAAAAAAAGACAACGATTTACATATATTTATGTAAAAAAGAGTAAATAAAATGTAGGTATACAAATTTCAAAGACTTTTGGCAATTATTAATAAAGCGAAAAATCTGCAATAAACATCGCTTACACAATAAAATATAATAATTTATGAATTAGAATAGCTATTCTATCATATTCTGTTCTATATGTAGTGCTATAGGTAGGTAACTGAAACTTTCGCGTAATTTAATGCTTCTTATATCCTTATCGCTGTTATAAAAATGGAATGTGTTAATTGAAAATTAATTAATTCCTATCTAGTTATAATATGTACCTGGTGACAAGAAAAACTAGACCATTCCAGTTATCGACATCGTAAAAACAATCTCTTTTTAACGGTGAAATAAATTTAGAAAAATACTTGATTTATAAGTACATACATATTTTCTTTTTTATTGCAAGCTTAAATTCTAAAGTTGTAAAATGAGTTACTCTATTTCAAAAGCAAGGAAGCAAAGGTAAGTGCAGTCGCGAACAATAAATTTTGATCGTCAATGTCATATTAAAATTTTGTAGTATTGTCACAATGGTCGAGTCAGGTCAATTTTTCTAAGCTTGATTCTGTCCAATGTAAAGAAAATGTCAATAATAAAAATGTTAAAGTTTTCTGAATCATGGGCACAATATCACATTCCAATAAAGTAAGAATAATTTCTTTGAATAATTAATATAATTCCAACATATACCTTTTTGGTTCGACACTGTCAGAATTTGAGAATTTTCTCCTATGTGAACGGATTTTGATAAATGTCACAACTTGTCAAAACGAAACGTCAAGCTAATTTTAAACATTTTAAATGATTTGGAGCTTTTAAAGGGCTCGTCGAACCAAAAAACGTTGTATTTAACTCGCTCGTGTGTAAATTGGGCCTTTTTTGGCACTCGTGAGTCTTTAAAACGCTCGTTTCACTCGCGTATTAAAATGGCTCACGCGTGCCAAAAAAGGCCCAATTTGCACACAAACTCGTCAAACTACTATTACGTTTCATTTCATCAATAAAGTTTGACAAAGAGAACATAGTGACAATTAATGCCATTCAAGATGTTCTAGATTGTGTAATAGAACACTTGCCGTTCAAAAAACAAAAAATGAAAAGAAAACTTTACAGCACTCACGATTTTACAATCGACATTTCTTTCGAAGATTAATTTTAATTTTTCAAAAAGAAATTATTTTCTGCCAATAATAATAATTTATCTCAACAAATACAACTTACCTGGTATTGCGTTTATACCGCAGTCGATGACCACAGCACCAGGTTTAACCCAACTTCCTTTAACCAACTCTGGTTTTCCTACTGCTACCACCAGGATATCTGCCCTTAGACACTACAAATACGTCAATGTTTTGCAATTAAAATATTTTACGACACGATAATTTTATTGAAATTACGACATCACTCTGACAAGATAATATTGATAAAGAATGAAAGAAAATTTTCAAGAACGATTACCAACAAGTTGTCAGCATTCGATTAAAATTATTGTCAACACGAAGAATTATTAACGATGCAATCCGAAAACTTTAAAAACTCCAAAATAGGTTTGATTGATAGACCGAAATCAATCTAAAAATATATTAAAGTTGTAGTTACCTTCTCCTTCAAATCTTTGGTTTTTGAATGGCATATGGTAACGGTTGCATGATTCCATTTCAACAATTCCGCAACAGGAGTACCAACGATTTTGCTTCTCCCCAAAACAACCACTTCAGCCCCTGCTAATCTAGCACCTGACTGTTTGATAAGTTCAATGACACCAAAAGGAGTGCAAGGAATAAAAGATGTGAAATCTCCCACAGCTGTACGTCCCTCGTTTATCGTGTTCAACCTGTGGTTTTCTCAAGTTAGTACAATAAAACAAAAAAAAAAGGTTTCCCTACCCGTCAACATCTTTATCTGGAGATACTGTATCTGTGATTAAGTGAGAATCGATTTTGTTAATGCAGTCAAGGGGCATTTGTACGATAATACCATGGATCTTATGGTCTTCGTTAAGCTTGTCCAGTCTCAAAAGAAGCTAGAACGATATGTTATTGACAAGATTTTGTTTCATTTTGTTTTGTTCAATAATTCGCAAATAGTAAAAAATTCTGTTAGTATAAAAAAAAGTATTCTGCAATTTGGTCAAAGAATGATATTTTAAAAATAATCTTTTTTGAAATTCTTCTCTGAGTTGTACTGTACGGTTTCAAGTCTTTATTCACTTTATAACTTTATTATCCAAAGTTCTTATCCTTAGTCCTTCTATTCTTCGAGTTAATTTTATATTTATTATAGGTATCTGTTTGTTTAATCAAATAAAAAAATCTCAAAATTTGTGTTAAATTCTTTGACGCTACATTTCTTTGGCCAAGTGCCACTCGCATGCCACTTTTCTTGCATGTTTGACAATACCTCAGCTTCCGTCGTCGATCTCGGCATTTTCACATGTTCCGTTCTTATACCAATTTCCGAAGCAGACTTAATCTTGGCCCTAATGTATACATTTGAATCTTCGCGACCGCCGACTTGCACGATAGCCAAGCCAGGCTGAAAATTTGGCAACTGTGTCCTAAGTATGGCAACTTCTTTGGTGAGTTGTGCTGTAATATCTCTAAGACAAGAATGGTAAGATAATAATTCATCGATTTAATTCGGGACCATTACTTAGCTATGGCTGTGCCACGCAGCACTGTTGCTTTCGGCGTTGTCGACGCCATCCTCGACAGCCACTCTGAAACTAACAACAACTCGGGATGAACTGAAAGTTATTTCGAAAAATAACGAGATAATGGAAGCAACATGGCAGAAAGGTTAGAAGTTATCATGACTTGGTAATAACGCTTATGAAATACGAGGAAATATTACGACTACGTGTAGTTAATAACATATTTTTCAGTTATTACATCTGTTAAAAAAAATACCCAACGATCGCATAATGACAGGTACTTTAACATATGAGTATACTACTGCCACAGAAAATATTCATACTCTCTCACTTCTTTTTGCACCTTGCTTAGATAGGTACTAACTATGTATGTAGTTCTAAAACTATTATTAGGTTTCTAATTCGCATCGATTATAAGGCATTTCTGCTTCCAGTGAAAAAATAAATTAATTAAAATGTTGGTAGAAAGAATAAAACTCATCATAGTCATATTGATAAATTAGACAGATTGATGAAATGTAATGAAAATTTTTTTAATAATTTCGGTGAAGTACTCTAATAACGTCATAATTATTAATACCTAACCGCTAATAAGATCATATTATTATTATTTTTAATTAGTCCTGTACTACATATTTACGAAACAAAGACGAGGTAACGTAGTGTTATCTGAAGATAGCTGGTCACATACCTATGTATAGATACTAATAAAAGTCGATATCCATTTTTGAATAACATTGATAATTTTTTATTGTTCAGCAATAATTTCAAAATAGCACTAATTTATAATTAATGTATTATTTGACTAAATGATAAATATTTTATAATTAAGTAACCGTTAGACGTCTTTTTATTACAAAGATAATTTATTCCTCACATGATGTGATATGAATTACGTAAACAAATATTTCATCAAAACAGTTTTCATTTTTTTATTACGTAATAGGGTAATAATGTCGAAAACAAAGTTGAAAATCATAAACACATTTTTCCAAACAATTAGATATAAAAATCTATGAAAAGTGAGAGGAGATGAAAATGCTTTTATATAAATAAAACTATAATTTAGATTGAATGAAATGCCATCAAAAATTTCTATCCAAAAAAATTACGAAACTCTTCATTATCCATTAAATACGAGTTGCAGTAGATAGGGCCGATTTCACCAACGCCAGTTAACGTTAACTGTAGGTTAAAATGCTTCGTTACTTTAGTTACCTATTGTTGTAACAATGTTTACGTCTATTTTAATCTGTAGTTAAATTTAACTCACGTTGGTGAAACCGGCCCTAAATGGTATAATGTGAGACGCATTTTCTTGTAGCCAAAAAGCCATAGTATGAATAACTAAATAAAACTCCGTTTCTGAGTTCGATGCCGGTAAGTCGTAAACCCGGGTTGTCATAAATCAATAATAATCACCGCTTAACACACGCACATGCAAATGTCTTTTGTTGGGAAGATAGGTACTTGCGTTCGGCTCATGTTAACAAATTGGCCATCCTCGTTCTGAAAGCTGTGTGCTGGCGTAAGAGTGAGAAAACATGATGTTTGGAAGATGCCAGGTAAGGGTACTTTAGAGCAGGAAATCCAAAAAGTTGAATAGTTTGTCGAAAATTGGTGTTGTAAAAATTATTCTTAAAAATATTAATGTTTCTGCTTATAATTAATTATTCATGAAATGTTTTGGACGCACTGGAATCTGTCAGCGCTTCGGTCGTTTTATGGCTTAGCGGCATCGGGCTCGGAATCGGCAAAAGTCCCCATGAATTTTGAAGTGAAGACCTCCTTGCTATTCTTAATCGAAACGTTCAAGCTGACCATTGTTAATGCTGAGTAGTATCTAGAAGCGAATATTTTGTTTTGGTAGCGAAAATTTCTCTTAAAAAACTGCTACTTTCATCAAGTGTTTATTTCCTTCGCCATTTTTTCATTTTTCCAGTACAGCCATAACGTTCGCACATTTTTGTAGTCGTTTTTTTCAATGTACCTAGTCGCTCATTTTAGATTTGTGTGAGCCACCGATGTCAAAATTTATAAAGTATGGAATTTAGACTAAACACTGGTTTTGTACCACATTTGAATAAATGTACGTGAGGGAACTTATTTTTGCTCACCCATTAGTCTGTTGGAGACCAGCATTATCCTTGACACATTCATCTGGAACTATTAATTTGCAAATCCACATCTCCGTCAAACTTCAACAACTTCACAAAACTTGACAGACGTATGAATGTTAAAAGACTGTCCCTGTTACCACTAGCCAACGCGATCCTTCTGGACATTTTAAAGTAAATACTATTGCTTTTGAAAAATCAGGGCGAAGTATGTACATATTGAGTCTAGATAATAAGAATGTTGTGTTCTATACATTGCACTAACATGCCAAACAAATTTTGTTCTATTCAAACGAAGATATCCTAAAAAAATAATAACATATAACATATAAAAGGCCCTAAGTAATATCATACTAAGTTGATTAAGTTTCTTATTAAAGTCAAACCTTTGTACGTTTAATCATCTTTACATACTTATCCTAAATACACAAATCAAGTAAGAATCTACAAAAATTATCTCCAAATATCGTGATGTATTGAGTATTGTATTGCCATCAAGAGTCTATGTATGGTTGCAATATTTTTGTATCTTTATTTTTTGTGACTTAATTGATTTCAATAGTTGTAATTTTTTATGATTCTTGACTTCATATTTATGTATAACAATAATATACATAGTTTAACATCACGTCAATATTTGCTGGCTTTTTTGGATGTGTAAATGTGGCAGTTCGCATCTGACACTTGGAGTTTTCATCATTTTTTAAAGTGTAACTACCTAGTGCTGGACAGTTATTTATGTTGTTTATGATATTTTTTGTTTTGTTTTCAATTAGGTACACCTTTTAGAAGTTCTTGTTTTTAGGCAACCAATTAGTCACATCTATATAATATAGGTAACATTATGTATTGTACAGTAGCATATTTCCACAACAGACACACACTGTCCTTTCCAATTGATAAATTTTACACGGCATGTGCCGATATACATACATTGTAAACACAGATATATTCAAAATGGATTAATTATCAACAATAATGCTAATGAGTATGCAACCAACAATACGAAAGGTGGACAGCTGATAACAGTGGCAAATTTTTTATTCAAAAGATTTAATTAAGAAAACTCACATGTTCTTATCCTTTCTACATTATTCTCTGACATTATATCCACATAAACAATACTGGAGACTGTATTTCCACATTCTTTCATTATTCGGGCTTTTTTATTCAATTTACTTCACCGTGAAATTGTATGCAATAGAAAAAGTAAAAGAATTTAATTTGCTAATTTTAACATTTTGATAATGCAAAACAATATTGAATTAATCAAACTTTTAAAAACTTGGTACGTTTGTAGGTAAAATAAGTGCGGTCAATTTTTTTTTGTAATAAAAAATGTTCAAACAATAAATTAGTGTTGAAATTAAAATGTATTGTATTAGGTATGTATTCACGTGTGCATTTTTAAAAAACGATGAAACGATAGTGTGAAAAAATATAAAAAGAATAATAGATTTGTAAACGAGTGCTAGACTGTGAAACAATTTTTTTTTTACATTATTCTTTTAGCACCATCGCGTTAGTTATTTCCTAAAAGTTAGGTTGAAGTTGAATATTTAAACGACTTACTAATGGCGCTAGTTTTCGTTGGATGTTAGTAAAATAAGATAAATTATGGCTTTTATTAATAATGAGTACCTAACGACGATCAATTGCAGGGTCAGTGGTGGCCATAAATAATAATAATATCATGAATCATGATTTACAACTTAGCAACTTACCATTATTTTTCTTTTTTATAATCGTCCTTTTCACTGTCTGTAAGCGAACCGTTAATATTTCTATAATTTTTAGAATAATTTTAATCACTGTATCATAAAATATGAAATACATGTTTAAGGCTTGAAATGAAATATAAACTTTACAAATACTTATCTAAAAATACAACTTAATAATGAAAGACAAACATTTATTTTATTTTATTTAGGTTATTAAAATATCTATTTCGCGCCTTTTTTGTGACAAGATCTAGTAATTTTCTTGAATCAATGTTGGTAATCGATTTTTATATATAATATCACAAAAAAAAATGTTTTTCCAAAATTATGTCCATAAATAGAATTATAAACTTTACAAATGATTTTATAAAATGAATCCGAAAAATAGCAATGAGTTTTTAAAATGCATAATTTATTTTATTATTTTTTATTTATAAGGTTGGTAAATGTGGAGAGTGAATAGACGAATAGAGTGAACTGTCACTGTCAAGAGCAATCAAAAGTGAAGGAAAAATTTGACGTTTTTGCAATCGTAGTGTTAAGGTAATTATTTAAAAGGTTTTATAAGGAGTAAAAAATGTTCTCATGATATTAACCGTAATTTGTTATGGACTTTTGTTGATATAAAAGTTTCCATTATCGACCTCTTCATAAAATACAACCCGCCTGATCAACGTCGTGACAGTGATTACATAAACCATCATTCTCAGTGTAGTTCTTTCGTATTTCCAAAACCATGAAACTCATACGACTTAAAATAGTTTTAAAAGGACTTTAGAACAAATTGTGGATGTGGTCCGTTTATATTTAAAATGAGGTCTCTTCAGAGCTAACCTAGAATTGAAAATCTTATTTTTAGGTGAGTTTCACGCAATGGCAGACAGAATCGCAAAGCCTTCGAGGCCCATGAAATATCCATACACATTTACTGCAAAAATTGCGCAGTTTCCATTTAAGTTTTACATTAAGAACAATTGGATGTGGAGATATTACCCTATTGCTGTTGTCCTGTGTATACCTGTCTTCAATTCAATTAGTAAATTAGGTAAGTAAGAAAGTAATGTTGTAATATTTGTATTAATGTGTGTTGTTTTAGCAAACTCACCTGAAAACGTTGCAAAGTGGGCTGAAATCCGTCGTAAAGAAGCTGCCGGGCACCACTAAGGAATTCTGGAGATAGTCGTATTAGACGCACTTTTTATGTTATACATAACATCATACATTGTTTAACATTTAGAAACGGCATTATACTAGAAAATAAAAATGTTTTTTTTTACCCAATTCTTATCCTAAATTGAAGGGAGCTATTTAACTTTTTATTAAATAAAAAAAGTGAACGAACATTTTGAAACACATTTTTTTTATAGAATTACAAAAAGTCCATGAAACGTTAAATGGGCAGGTGTGAAGAAATGCCCAGAAGTATTCAAATTGTATTAAAAGTTGCATAAGTAGAAAGACATTTTGTAAGAAGAGTTGCATACATGATTTGTCTTTTAATAAAATTATTTTACCAGGAGATTACCTTAAGAGAAAGTAAATACGCACGTGAACAAAATATTCAAATATGTTTGCGAATAACCCAGTACTCGATTACTCATTCATTCTTACCTCACCCATGGTAGGAACCACTACATCTACGAAGGTTAAAGTTTTGTTTTACTCGTCAACAATGGTGTTTAAAATGTTTCATGAAAAATAAAATCTATCTTTTCACACTAACTCTAGTTTATATTATCATATCATATTGAATGTGAAAGTGTAGTGTATTGAAAAATAATTACGCGAGCATTACTTTAACAGTGAAAGTGTAAACATACGTGGTGAATCAAAAATGTGATGGAAATTGTGGAAACTGTTAAAATGTAGTGTGAAGCACTGAAAATGGCTCTAGTGGAATCATGTTTTTGTTGCAGTTTGGCAATAGCGTCCGGATTTTTCGCTGTGTACCTTTTGGTGAGTAACTAAATATGATTTGGAACTTAAGACATGTACGGCACATTTAAAAACCAATGCCGAAATGTAATAAGTACAGTTACTAATAATGTCTGTGTTGTTTATAAAGTAGGTACTTATTTCATTCTGAACTGTCTTATTTGATAAGTGTTAAAATTATATAAGAGTGTAAATACGCTGCCGAAGATGTATTTTTTAAAGTACCCACCACCTACATTTCTTCTCAAAATGAATCCTTTTTGTTAACTATAAAAGTATATCCCTTCACAAATAAATGAATTTAAACTAGGTACTATATTTTAAGGATACTCTTGGATTTTAGTAGGTAGTCAAAAGTCATGTTACCAAGGATTTTTACTGATGCTAACATTTTTCATTTTGTTTTCTATATTGGTTTAAATAATTACACATAAAGAACAATATGTCCATTTATAATACTTAAGTAATTTATAATATTTAAGTACCTACCTAATTTAAGTATTAGCGATCCACTTACTACAAAACGTTGAGAATATGGTAATGTAGGTAGGCAGTTTTTAAATCCAATAATTATTGTTCCAAATGTCCTTCTTTACCCATTAGTAGACGCGATGGCCTATTTTATAACTAAGAGTAGATTGAAAATTTTGCTTTCCCTTCATTTAGTGTACATGAAAATACAATAAACCTGTACAAATACAAATACACTTACTTATTTAATTTTTATGAAATCTATTTGTCGTTCTTCTTACTACAAAGCGTTCAGTACATTTTGCATAATTCAACTTATGCTACAGTGGTACACTTAGCTGACGTAATATTATTGTTTCAGACACATTTTTCAAAATTCCATTCACGTGTAATGAAATTAATGTTTTGTTTACATTATTATCGACTTGCATTTGCATATTGATGCCGTATACTCACAACGGGAAATACCATTTTATTTATTTTCTTGCAGAATACTAGTAAGTACTAAGTACTAGATTTATAAATAAGAACAAAATCCCGTAAAAATTCGGTGTAATTCACCGTTATTAACATTTTTTCGTAAATTTTTTTTGTTCAAACATTTCACATTAGATTAACAAAAGTAAATAAGGAACCACTGTCGGTGTAAATATCTTTTACAGTGCTTCTGTTATGTATTTACATTAAATGTTTCATAATTCATATTCCTATATGTGTTACAAGTGGTTTCCATTTAACATGCACGATAGCGCCATTGTAATTTATAGACAAATTCTATTTATTTGTTTGTAATAGAAATTCTAACTATAAAGTGATTGCAAAATAAATTTCTCTAATAATCACCTATTGCATAAAAACTGTGCAATTTATTGTTGGCACCAACATCTAGGATAGAAGGCTATGATTGATTACTTATTGGGTCAAGACTTAAGTGGTACTTGCGGGTTCCAACTCGCTATATAGAACCTGACCAATTTAAAAAAAAAACCTCTGAAATTCTGACAGTTAAATATACATTTATTTCGACAGGATAATATTTGTAGTGTTAATAGACGTGAGGAATTCTTGATTTCAGACAATCATTGCACAAGTCCTAAAAACAGAGAATGAACACCAAATACGACACCAACATCAATCAATAATTTTATACTTGTCATAGAGGTCAAAATTTTTGTCGAAACCTTGAAGGAAAAACTTTTCTTTATTCTTTCATTTAAATTTAAGATACATAATTAGTAATCCGAGGATTCCACTAATTGCTTTCACTTTGATTTAAATCAACATTAGGTACCGTGAGAAAAAAATATTTTTTTTAACAAAACAATTTTGTGTTTTTTTTTATATGTATACATATTTTTCTCTAAAATTCTTCAATTCTCGTAAAACTCTGCCAACATATCCATGAGCAATAAATCGACAATAAGGATGTAAATATTATATATCCTAGAAAGAAGCATGAACATGGTATTTGTCATCACTTCTCATAAAATGTAAATGTTGGAACGTAGGTATCGACCCTGAAACTGCATTGTCTTCTGAGGTACCTATATGTGTATTCGTATTGACAATGGAAACAAAAACATCGTTTTTAAAGACGAGCTATAACTAGGTATATCGTTTGTGGTAAGAAATATAAATCAAGCCAACAAAAAGAGATGTAGTCAGTAGAACGTTGTCATTTTATTGTTCATTAATGGTAGCTTGTCTTTCTACAGCTCAATTATTCTCAGAACTAATTACTGATGTGGATGAAAGTGATGGCGAGAGTGACACCAGAGTTGCGATTTCACGGAAAATGTGAACTTTGTGTAGAATTTTTTTAAGGTCTTGTTACTAGCTATCTTGCAGTTTGATTCTAACATGACAAGTGCGACCGTCGCAAGTCAACTTGAAATCGGCTTCTAATTATACAAATATTTGTTAGTCAGTATTCGAATTTTATCACCAAGAAAATGACATTCTCAATAACCAGCACATAACTCTCTAAATTCAATAGTATGATGTGGAACAATTGTTTCATCTGCCCGAGGAACAATAATTACAAAGAAATAATATTTTATTAAGTACGTAATATGCATGAGGAGTGGTGGTTCCTGCAGAGTCCTTGCAACAATTTAATAGTTATTTATTTAACGAGTTCGTGGGTAAATTGGGCTTTTTTTGTTAAGAGTGGACCAGATTAAAACGCGAGTGAAACGAGCGTTTTAAAGGCCCACGTGTGCCAAAAAAAATCCAATTTACACAAGAACGAGTTGAATACGTTTTTTTTATTTGACGACCCCCTTTAAGGCTCCAAATCGCTTAAAATCTTTAAAATTAACTTGACGTTTCGTTTTGACAAGTGGTCACATTTATCAAAATCCCTTCAGATAGGAGAAAATTCTCAAATTCTGACAGTCTCGAACAAAAAAGAGATGTATACGCATAATTTTTTTTATTTATCAGTTTACCACAGGAAGCTATTTTTAGAACTGTTTTTAGTATTTGCGTTATTTACTCAATAAAAATAAATTTTCCAATGATAAAAAATATAACTAGAGAACAGCATAATCCGTTCAAGAATTTATTGTCCGTGTCCATTTTAGAGAGGATGCATTCCTCGGAGGTGGATGTACTTTCTTTGTTCGTAATCTACTCAACAACATTTTTTTTTAATTTTAAGTCAAAAGTGTTGTTTAGATACAATATTCTAAGTATAAAGACTTCCCCACTTAAATACTCTTTTCTTAAAGCCCTCAAAATAAAACCATTATTACTCCAATGTATCGCATAGGTAGGTACACTGTACAGAGCATGCCAAAACATTTAAAAAAACTGCTTGTAAATTTCCACTAAATCATATGTTATTATGTTATCAATACAATTCATTATTATTGTTATAACTATCCTATACTAACATTTCCTCATCACTGGAAAAACAGGTAGCTATTCTCTGACTTTTGTGAACAACAAATAGTTGCACGAGCCTAGATCTGGCGAATACAGTGCGTCAGGTGCTGAAGAGTTGTCATAGTGCCACATAACTTCACGCAAGTTTGCCTGGACGTGTCTCTTCGAAAACTTGTGTCCCACAATGTAATAAATAAAACTGTTAACTGTTTTCCCATTCTCCAGAGAAACTGACGATATGCTCATTAAAAAACTCCTCCATTTTCTTTGTGATCTCTCAATTTTTTAGAGAAATTTATCAACATGAAACTTTTATTGCTTGCTTTCAGAAACATAGTAGTCAATTCAGTATTTGTCTTGTTACGGTACTGAATCCGTTTTCAAACAACGTTTGGACAGGCAGAACTCATTGTGGAATGCACTTTATCTGGATATACATACAATAAACTGATAGCGCATCAAAATAATAATGCACTTGCTTGAGAAAAATAAATAGATATAGTAGATAATTTTAAAACGTTTTATTTTTTATTGAATAGTAAAGTAGGTATATGGAGTAGATATAAATATAAGTAAAGAATCATGGTTAAATATAAGTAAAGAATCATAGTTGAATATAAGTAAAGAATCATAGTAAAATAATAATTAATGATGTTTTGTACTTAAATATGTTTTGAGTTTATTGTTCAAGCTAGTTTGTAGGCATGTTTCAATCTTGAGCTCATTTTCAAAATTCCGATAGGCTGTTACACTTTGTACGTGATCACGATCATTCACTTTACATTACAAGAACAGTGGCTGCAAGTCTTTCCGAAGAGTCGTCGGTTTCCACAAGCAAATTTTTGTAGTCCAAGCAAGAGTATACTATGACAGTAATAATGTGATGAGTAACACATCACATCTACTGCAACCGTCACTTTATTATTGTCATAGGTAGTTTACTCTTGCTCGGACTACAAAAAATTGCTTGTGGAACCGACGACTCTTCGGAAAGACTTGCTGCCACTGTTCTTGTTTTCGATGAAAATAGTAAGGCTCTGGTTAGTGTGAATTTCGAAAATGTTTTGTGTGTGTAGTCGGTTAATATGCTTCACAATTTTATCATAGTCTAGGGCCAGGTAATCGCACCGGGGAAGCGGACATTTTAACAGTTCACATTTTTCTTGCACCTTTTTTCCACTTAGTAAATGATTCTGGAGGATTGACACAATTTCATAATTTCGTATTGATGTCATCGGGTTCTTGCAATTCGGACATTGTTTTACTTTTGCGTTGCAGTTTTCATAAATCGTGTGACCTGTTTTTTGTGTTATCATTTCCTCGCAAATGTTGCAAGCAACAAACCTTCTCTGATCTGAATCTTCAGTCATTGCTGTAAAAAAATGCTCTATTTGAAACAATTTGAAAACAGTTTTCAATTTACCTGTAGTTTTTATGTGACAAAAGTTACTAACTGATGTTATATTGGAGGTACAGTAAGTTAACTATTTCTTTCTCAACCAAGACCAAACACTGTTTTATTCTCGTTGAAAAAGTAAAAGAAAAAACATCGAACTCGCCATATCAGTTTTGCGGAGGTCGAAGTTTGCTGGTCCACAAAACGACGAAATGTTATTTGGCAACAGAATTATTTAATCAAAAATGTATTACCTCTCACATTATAATAATTATTATTAGATTGTTAAACATTAAAAAATAGGTGCCTACACAAACAATTAACTAAATCACTTGTCTGATCCAACGAAAAGATTAGATTTTGTTGTTAAAAATTTGATCTAAATTTTGAAGGTAAAGTTTGTCCAGCGAGAGATTGGTTGACATAAACACCAATAAATTTTACGTAGAGGAAGTAGTACAGTCGCCATCAATAATAATTTTTTTTCACTACTAATAATAAAGTCTAGCGTTATCGGTTATCATAGAACACTGAGAAGTTTCGTTTTTCTACGTTGGCTCAGTGACAGGTAAATAATTTTTCATTATTAACCAGTGGTGAATAATGGAACAACCGTCACCTAGCAACGAAAGATTGTCGTCTATTTCATTGGTTAACGTAGACGATTTTCATACCAACTGTCAAGAATGACAACTCGAACCCTCGCATCCGACAAAATAATTTGATTAATAATTATCATCAGAAAGGGTTTTAACGTATCTAGTAGTGAAAAAAATAGTATATAAACCACGGTGGAGAAGTCCCTTATAGCCTTCGCGCCTTACAACCCTCGGCGCGCCTCGGGCTCTAATCTTGGCGCTCTGGCTATAATCATGAACTTCTCCACCTTGGTATATAATATACTATTGGACACTAGTGTCATCGTGCTGTCATACATTCTAAAATGACCTTTATGTATTAATAACCTTAATTTTGATTGTCTCTATTTTGAAAATGTGAATGTAAGATTTACCGACAAAACATTCAAGAAGTTTTAAAAATCAGACAAATGGAATAGAACAAGGTTTCATATTGACAAATTGTAAATAAATTTGACAACAGTTTCATCATTCATATGTGACACTTTCAATAAAGCATGATTTAGAGTAATTTTTTTATATGACAGAAAAATGATGTCCAAAATTTAATGATCGCTATTAGGCATTCACGATCTTTTTGGGACCGAGTTGGCTATGATTTTTTCTTTTCATGTTGGACTAACTGAGTCAGTGATGCAATGGATGCAATTTTTTTTCTGTCAGTGTCTGTTCGACAGATTTTTTATTTTAATATTCGTACGAAACTACAGTTGGGTTCAAAAAAAAACGGGAAATGAAATTTGACCTAGCGTGAATTGGAAATTTAATTTGGCAATTTATGTCAATTTGTGTCTGTTTGACAGTAGTATTTCTGACACATAAGTGCAGTTTTTTAACCTAAATTCTAAAAGGCCGTTTCAAACTATAAAAATTTAATAAAATCTGACAGAACTTTTTCTGACAGTTTCCGTTTTTTTTGAAGCCAACCGTACATCAAAGGAACAGTCAAAATTGCCAAAATAAAACAATTTCTATTAAACGATTTAATTTAATTTAAAAAGGACATAGGTATGTCTTTAGGAAGTCGAAAAATCCCGCTTCGAAAATTCCACAGTTGATAGTTCAGTTAATTTACGATGGAATCACTTCCAAGAGTACAAAAAATATACCGGAGTAAATCTGGGATAATTCTTTAAACTCACCTCTCTGTATCGAAAACTACGGCAGATAGAGCAATAAAAGTCACAACAAAGAAATCTGGTCATTTCATGAAAAACCATACTTAATTTATCCGATTTAAAAGATGTGTTAAGTGTGTGGAAAAGAAAACAACGTGGCGGAAGTAATTTTGCTAATACTTAGATAAAATTTTACAACCTCCAGGGACAGTTTACAGAAGCGAAATTAAGTTAATCGTAATCAAATGCCAGATTAACTGAACACGTGATCAGATTGAACCAATCGAAGTTTCGGATTAAAATTTAATTCGAATTAAACATTTAATTCTCTTTCTATAAACTGGCCCCCAAACTATTTCGTAAAGCACAAAATTGTATATAATATAAAATAAATTATTTACAAATAACTAAACGAGTGTTTATTATAAAAAAAAAAAATGGGAAAAACCTTCACGACGACATTATGTAAATCATGACCTAACAGATGCCGGCTGTGTAATATTTAATTCTATTTTTCTCATCATACTGGCACACAACGATGACATCTTTAAAAAAAACACCCATTGTTCCATCTTTATTTCAAAACAAAATTACTTTCACCATGATATCCTGAAACAAGGTAAAATCAGCTGTTAATATTTTCAAGGTTCAACATCTGTGGGACTGTGGGCGTTATTGCGTAGCAAGCTACTTTTTTCATTTCTCTTCAACACCGGAAAGTGAATTCACTCGAGAAACCGTAAGACAGAGAAACGAATTAGTGACAAAAATTCGCCAAGTGGGGCGTGTCGGATATAAGTAATTAATTTGCACGGCTTCCATCGTAGCACGTTGAAATATGGTTTATTAAATTGTGGGAAACTGAGATCTGATCTCACTTTCTTTTTCTAGAGATTATTGTTAATTTCGAAAAACTTTCGATTAATTCAAGTACTAAGTACTTAATTTCGGCGGAGCGTTTCTAAGAAAATATAAATCAACATTAATTAAATTCAAATTCATACGACACCCCGAGGGCATTTTTTTTACTTTACAGCTAATAAGTAATAACTGATGCACTTGCCAATTAGAACTTGAATTTTTTTTCCACTTAATTTGTAATAAAAAGAGAATTATTAATTAAAAGTGAAAGTTAAGATAATTTATTTATTTGAAATCCAAAATGAAAACACATCCAGAGTACACAACCAAATGCAGAATGACCCGTTACGGTAATGTAAAATCTAGAAATCTGTTTTTTGCTGTTACAACTTTTTTTATTAATATTTAAATTTAAATAAATAAATTCCGCAAAATATTAATCAAATATGAAATCTAATTTAATATGTAAATAAGACCTAAATTAAAATAAAATAAAAACGGTTAATGGCAAATCGCGCAATAAAGAATTTTATTTTGTTTACTTCTACGAGTTCGTTCCTTTAGATGTGGATGCCAAGGTAAATGGTACCTACATGAAATTAATTAACAATTCAAGTGTTATGGTAAGAAACAGTTACATTACTGTCTTGTGAATCAACGGAAACATAAAAGGCTACAGACTATAAGTGGGCTCTGAAAAAAGAATTTCATTGTATCTTCAATTCGAGAAGGTTTTTCGCTTCTTTATTTACTGAATTACGTTGACAACAAACTATTTGCCGTAATAAATGCAGAAATTAATACTAAATTTGAAATTTAAAACAGAAAAACACAGAGATAAATGACGTCATATTTTACAAACAAAAACTTAACTACTTCCCTTGTTGACTGTTATTTAAATAAAAATTCATGTATTTCAAGGATAACATTCCTCGTTTCAAATTTAAAAACTGGACCTCGTAATTACTGACTGACTTGCACAAATAGTTCACAGAAGCCAAGAAAAAGTCTTATCATTTACTTATAAATAGGTCTCAACAGTAAAGTTTTTGTACTGTATTATATAAGCTTGAAATTTGGTTAGCCTCTTGAATAACTAGGGCTGTATGGTTTTACTGGTTAAACCAGTTGAAGCAGTTGACTTGGTTAATTAGCTGATGGTTAAACCGGTTAAAATTCCCAACTAGCTAAAAAGCCAAACCGGCCAAAGAAACTAACCGGTTGGCATATTTGGCCGCTTAAATTAATTGGTTAATCAAGTGCATGTGTTCAATTTAAAGAATTTTATACTTGACTAATAACTAATTAACCAAGTTAACTATTAAAACATAACGTACTTAATTAACCAGTTTTAATCGTTTAAAGGATTCACCAACGTTAATTAAAGTTAACTGTATGTTAAAATGCTTCGTTACTTTAGTTACCTATTGTCATAACAATGTTTTCCTATATTTTAACCTACAGTTAACTTTAACTGGCGTTGGTGAATCTGGCCCTTAGTCAGTTAACCATCCAAATTGATTAATCTGTTATTTTTTGGCGGGTTTGGCTCTTTAACCAGTTTAACCATCGTCTAATTAACCAAGAAAACCTTTAACTGATTACATCAGTTAAATCCTACAGTTCTACTCGAGATTTTTAAATTAAAAGTATTAATTTGTAGTAATTTACACTGTTTTTCTAAGAACACATTTACAGTTTATGAAAAAATATGTTATTTCAAGTGAATTTTACATAATACATATTTCAAATCAATAAAAATTCGGTTTTTGAATAAGAAAATTAGACTCTCAAATTTTCAAAGTTTATACGGTTTAATTTATTTAAAAATTTGGAAGAACTAGATTCCTGACTCACCTAACGGTTATTTAAACAAATAAAAAAACACATAAATGCGACAGTGAGAGTATGTTGTCAAAACGAAACAACTATAAATAACGTTGTTTACTTTCACTCTTAAATACAGTGAAGTTCAAAATTATGAATGAACGTTTGATCTGTTATCTGTTAACAGAGATAACATGACAGCATTATAGAAAGTTGTTATTTATTAAAGAATTAAACTAAATAACAATCAATATTAGGTATAATTTAAAATGCTTCGATCAGGAACTATGGAAATACAATTTTTATCTTTGTTCTCTTTTTATTATATGTTATTATATTGTTAGTTAAATGTAACTGCATATTTTACAAAATGTGTCAAGTCTTTTATTGTTTCAATATAAAAATATCGGTATGTGGGAACTATACATGACCTTTATGTTCCAAAATAATTTTTCAAAATAAATTTTAACAAGAAAAGGTTTAGTAGAATTTATCAGAAGTCTAATAGTTATTTATGTATTAAGCGCGTAAGAGGGCTTTTATGGTCTGAGGTGTGATTTTTGAGCCCGAGTGATAACGAGGGCTAAAAACACGCTGAAGGCCATAAAAGCCAGTTCACGCCCGCAGTACATACACTAATTTATGCACGATTAAGACCTAAAACCCTAACATTTAACAAAAATTAATAAATAAATGTCTGCCCACACCACGGGATGTTTGCATCGCGTAGTGCTCCCGTCAAATTTTTAGTTTTGCGCGTAACCTTGGGAACAGTGAAAACACCCGTAACCATTATGCCAGTTGCAATTTTCGGTTATAAATTCATTAACGAAATGATAAACGAGGATGAGAAAGCGGCAGAAATGAGTGTCCAGTATCGAGTAATCCCCATTCGGGATTAGGTAATTTAAGTTAAGTAGTAATTTTTTTCCTCATTTCACCAAAAATGTTTTTGACTTTTATTTGACATATCTTTATGGTCCACGGGCACAAATTGATCCGTGGGCCATAAAGAGACGTTTATGTCAAGAAAATTTGTGCATAATTGTCAAATTATAATATAATCGTGCATAAAAAATATAGGTATATCTGGTCGAGTATTGTGAAAAATTTCATGAATGCATAATCATGTAATAAACAATCGTTGTTGATCTTGCGCCCGTTGAGAAACAACTTGTCATAAATATATTTGTTCAGTTGAGTAGACCATTTTGTAATATTGGATACCAGTTAGTTTTGGAAGAACTATTTTCAATAAAAATAGAGCATAAAATAAACAAAAAAACATTTTATCACAAATTCTTGACTAGATTTTTATTTAGACGATCAAAATTATCAGAAACATCCCAATAGGTGCTTTGTTGCATACCTAAGTTACCATGAACAAATGAAATTGCATAAAACTGTGAATATTTCAAAAACCACTGGCCCAGTTGCCACCAAAATTTATTACGCTGGGGTTCCTACTAAGACAAACATTTTTTACAGTAAAAAACCAAATCGATGAATTTTTGCAGAAGTTATTCATATTCCATAAACAGACAGACACAGACGCATCACAGCTGTCATGCGGAAAACCCCTTTTCTTTACGTTTTCATCATAAGACAATTAGAATTTAATCTTATCTCGGAACGTTTTTTCGACCCTATCACAGTGCTTCTTCACTTCATTATGGAACATAGTAATAAAAAGAATTGAAGATGAAACTTTTCAGTAAAAAATGCATCACTAAAAATTTCAATCAATTGTCAATCATTGTTAAATATTTTTCCTACGTTGAAAAGAACGCCACTATAGAGTAATAAACTTTGCAAACGCTACTTTTCATGTTTGATGGACTAATATACGTCTACCATTTATGGTGAGTAACTGATTAAATTTGTTGGTGCGAATTTAAATGAGGGACCATTGAACTGACTCTGTTAACATAAATATATAATCGGCACTTATTTAATAAAAAATAATGAATGCTCCTTATTGATAATTACCGTCGGTGAGCACAGACACGTTCGACTCCATCGAACTTCCGCATTTTTACTGTGTACCAATAATCATTGAGCAATTTTAACAGATCATTTGTTTTTTCAGATTGCATACCTGATAGCCTTTGCTTTCGAGCTACTGTGGATTCTGGAGTCCTTGGTGGCCTTGCCGGCCGCTGCAGTCTTGTTATGTGCAGGATATTTCACAATGGCCCTGTTTGCAGCATTGCTAATCCACGGTTTAGCTACGGTAATGTTAGATCTAGATACGTATGTGTATGAACACAGATAATTGGATTTTTTCTTTAGTTATTGTTTCATTAATCAACAAACTAATAATAACAAGAATTAACGTTTTTTAAACAATCACCATAACAATCGAAATAAATAGGTACAGTTAGCCAGTTATCGAGATTTTATTTGTGTTAGTAACAATAAGACACGTTCAAGGTTGGAAATAGTCCTTTATTATTTTAATTGAGCTTTCCAATTCGAACACGGCAATATGTATCAGATGGTTGTGGGCTATACGGTATAATAAACAATTCATCTCAAAAGAAAGCTTCCACATAAAAAACGATTAATATATTTAAAGACCACTTTCTCGGTTTCATGGAAAGCAACGATAAATTAAACAAAATCAGTTCTAAGTCTGTTCACATTTTTGAAAGACAACAAGCGGTCATTGATACAAATTAAAAATCACTTTCTATAACAGGTGGTAAATAGTGCCATTGGTAAGTTGATTGACTGTTTAAACGACTTAAGTAGAAGAATAACGAGCAGTCTGCATACAAAAATTTGCAATTTAAATTGAAAGTAACAACTGAAAATCAATAACACGTTTTTTCTCATGGGCAACAAGCGTGGAATAAAACATGTATGCGTATTTTTTATTTATCAGATTAGAATAAATTATGTATTCCCATTCGAATTTCACATTTTCTTTATAAATCGTGCCGAAAACATTTTTGAACAAAAACTTAAATGTTTGTCAAATTTCAATATCAAAAAAATTGTTGATGTTATAAAAGTGAAAATTTCTCTTTTATGGCACATGGCAATGACACAATGAAATACATAGATGGAACGTTTTAATATCATCATTTTCTTATAAGTAGCTAAAACGAAATTTAAATGTTTTTTCTGTTACTATTAATACCGTGTATCGACGCGAAAAATTCGAGTGGGTTTAACTCTGGTGTCATTAACGTTATAATGTTGAAATTTTAAGATGTGAGTCAACGCGTAGGGGAACGCCCTCGTCCATTCTTTTTTGTACATTTGTGCAAAGAAATTAATGATTGGGTACCTATCTAACTTTGAAAATTGGAAAATTTAATATTTTTATCCATTAGAAAAATTAAGTTGCTTTGGTAAGAGTAGGTAATGAAAATGCACAAAGAAGTACATAGTCAAAACTTAAGCGAGACAGAAAATGTTTAATTGTGCGATTACCAATAACAAATAACAATTGTTTCAGTTTCAAAACAATTGCAACATTTTGATTTTAAACAAATTAAATGCGTATAGTATCATTTATGTTCAAACAGTAGTGCAATCGATTTTCAAACTCATTTTAAATATTTTGGAAAATTGTTGTTCTTAAATTAGGCCAAATTAATTTTTCAAAAACTTTAAAAAAATGTATGTACTTCAAAAGCAAAATACAAGTAATGACGCAACTACTACAGTGTTTTTATGTAACTCTGACGGGTGCAGTTAGGAAACTATAATATTTACCAAATGAACAAAGCGGAATTTTTATTTTTGCAGGTTGAAACAAAATTTGAATTTTGCTAGAACCGCTCGTTGCAGATGACGGATTGAATAACCGAGATTAGGAAACCGGAGGTTTTATGTTTTTCGGTTAAAATGTATTTTAAAGAAAATTGACCGTTGTGTTAGGATATTTTTTAAATAAATTTATTTAGTGTGTGAAAGAGACAAGCGCTAGCTCTTTGCTGTTCATTTAAATTTTATAGTTTTACAACTCGACCCTTCAGAGTCACGTGAAAACCCTATACAAGGTGTTTCACGTAACTTTCCGAGATCTACGCCGAATTTATGCAACTTAATATTCAGTAGTTTTATTTTATTAATTATCATATAATTAATTTATCGTTGATGAAAGTTATAGTTATAAATGAACGAAGTATTACTGGTTGTATTTAAAGTTCATCAGGGTCGGAAAGTTACGTGAAACACTTGTATATTAAGTGACTCACGTAAGATGTTCAAATGTATACCTACTAAATAATTCTCGATCTCGAGACAAACTGTTGACCTGATCTAGTTGAAAAAAATTAAATTGAATAACCTGTTTATGAGTTATGGTTTCATTAGCATTTACATCCACCCACATCTAGACAAAAACGAAAAAAAAACAGACTCAATATTATAATATTGTTCTAGGTATTATGTGAGACGCTAAAATCGACACGCTGAAATCACCTTTATTGGCTATGACGTCATATGACTCCCTCAACGGTCATTTATATGCGTCAAATTTAAAAATCTATTATACAGGGTGTCTCAAAATTCACGAATTCCGAATTCAGAGCGTGGTAGAGAACGACCCACTGGAGCTTGAAAAATACTTAGACAAAAAAATTCGCTCTTCCTGAAGAAGATATAAGCACTTTAATTTTGTTCAATACGTAGCAGCCTTCATATACACAGTGACAAAATACTATTTTAGCTACGTTGCCGTTCCATTTTTAAGAAAAATTACAAAAATTTAAGATTTTTTTACTCCAAAGTAAAGCTATTCTTCAAAAAATTGTTTTACGTTATTATTTTACACAATCATCTACACCATAAATAACAATAAACACTGAATTTTGAGACACCCTGTAGTATTAATTTTTACCCGCATATTATAATTCACAAAAATTTTTGTTTGTTTGACACTGTCAGAATTTTCTCCTGTGTGAACGGATTTTGATAAATGTCACAACTTGTCAAAACGAAACATCAAGCTAATTTTACAGATTTTAAGCGATTTAGAGCCTTTAAGGGGCTCGTCGAACAACAAACCTTGTATTCAACTCGTTGGTGTGTCAATTAATAGGCTTTTTTTGGCACTCGTGGGCCTTTAAAACGCTCGTTTCACTCGCGTCTTAAACTGGCCCACTCGTACCAAAAAAACCCCAGTTTACACAAGAACTGGTCAAATAAACTATTATTATCTGGGAGCTATATAATTGAAGAATTTTTCACAAATGTGACGATGATTTCAAGTGAATTGGATAAAAAAAATATGAGTGAAATTTTTAACCGTTATGTCACAATTACTTAGGTTTATTGTGTTTAAACACAACACACTAATTTTCTTTTTGAAAATTTTTGGCAAACATCTATTTTCCTGCATCCCACACAATAAATTGATGTAATTTTTCTCTTTTACTAGAAAAATACTTTGTGCCTCATAGCTTGGATGTTCTCCGTGACAATATTAACATTTCCAGAAGCTGGCATGGTAATTTACATGAGCATCCAATACTGGGTAAGCCTCTCTTCTTCTTCTTCCAACAACCGAAGCTGATACTTTTGTTCCAGAGAATCGAAACACTCTACGGAGTGACAGAATTGGCCAGCTGGCTCGTTAGGATACTAGTTAATGTGATACAATTAATTTTAATTCAGTCGCTGTACACGTCCTGGAAAGATGAAGAACTTGTGGAGAAAAGACTACAAGATTTAAACATGACAGCAATACCGATACCGCGAGAATCGCTGCAATCACTGAACAGTCAGTATTACCAAAACAACGCCTACGACAATTCTTCGGAAGAACTCAACATGACTCTCAAGAGGTACCACAACAAATAAAATAAAGACATCTAGCTTCACTACTGTTGTAGGGCTGCATCCAACCCCCAGATCTGGAACGGCTCCGTACCCAATAACCTGATGGCTTCTCTTCAGTTTGACGGCTTCCAGTTTTGCACAACACAAAGCGAATTCAACGCTAGCATTTTCATGCCGAATTTTGTCAACGACATTAACATGAGTACTTAGTAAGATGCTTGTACAGCGCTTGGGATTAATCGTGTTTTTGTAGGTAAAAAAGCTCAGTCTTTGATGGACTTAAGAATACTTGACGACAGTCCAGATAAAGCCAATTATCCGTCGATGACAGCGAAAACCATTACAGACACGAGCAGTGCAATTATTCCCAACTTTGATTCGAACCATCCTAGAATACACAAATGTGCTTCGGTTGATGCTCTCAACGACATCAACAAATCTGGACACGTTATAAAAAACAGAACAGGATTCTACGCACAGTCGATACCAAATTATAGCGTTCCGATTTATTATGGACCTTTGGACGGTCCAGATTTCTTGATATACAAGAAACAAGTAGACAAATTGAGCAGCAAAAATTCGTTAAGCAATGCTTCAGCTGACGACGTTCAGAAATATAGAGATGTCGCTTTGTAATGTGACGTATAAAGGTTGTTCGGTTTGAATTTATACTTACCAAATTGTGCCATTTTGTCAACTTAGATCTGTAGAGTTATGTTACAGTGTAGAACAAATGATGATGTTCAAAAACGTAAAATGGTTGTGTTTTAGTAAATTATATTTTTGTACATACATTACTGTGAATATTAAACTTTATCGTTTTAACAATCATTTAGTTGACTGATGTTGCCCATGGTGGTGTCATTGGTTGTGGGTTCTGGAGGTAAGACATAACTATGGCGGAAATCGACAACATGAACGAGCTTAAAATCTGAAACAGATACATCATTATTACAACCACATAAATCATGTTACTGTTATATTAACGACTGTCGTTTTTTGCAGTAATGATTACGCAAACAACAATTTTACAAATTAAACAACAAACTTAAGACTGCTTTCGCAGTTGACAGACCGTGTGATTTCACGTGAGAGTTTCCTAATTTGTTACAAAATATTTCTACAATAGTAACTAAATATTTTAAAAAACTGACATGTTGCAAATACAAAAACTTAACGTGGTTCTTATCAAATTTACAAGTCCGCCAGCGTGCCGCTTCACTGGATCTTCGTAATTTCTTCAAGAAGACTGTGATAAAGAAATCCATGCGGACTCTTTCCAAGAACAAGCTAATATGTTATGTGAAAGATAAATATGTAAATAGAATTACTGAAAAAAAAGCCTGAACACGGCTTCTCTGAAATCGTTTTGCAGTCTTGTGTGCACATATTTATTTATTACGCGATTTAACCAGTCATAGTTTGTTTAAATGTTAAGCCACGTTCACACACTGGTAGCTTACTCACAAGGCTTGTTTTATTATTATTACCCCACCAATTTTCCACTGGTATTCTGAATATAGCATTATCAAAAATCAAAGATATACTTTCACTTTTTGTGCACTATTGTGATTATTTAATTTTGCTCTGTAAATGAGATATTGTATTGTATAGGAGCGCTTAAACCATGCACGTTCCGAATGAGGGTGACAACATAAGAAGTTAAAGATTATAGTCTCAGCATTGTTTGTTTTATTGGCGACAAAGAATTTAGGAGCAATAGGTTTTTTTTGGAATATTAAAAAATATTCTGATTACATAATAAGTAAACCCTGTTCAAAAGTCAAAAAACTATTGTGGGGCAAATAACACAAATTTTTGTTGTGGCATCGATGCTATTAAGAGGTGCTATTTCAACCCTCTCATTAGTGCAATAGGATGCTATAGTTTGTCCAGTGAGAGACTGGTTGACACAAAAATCACAAAATTCTTCATAGAGAAAGTAGTACCTAGCGCACGTAAAATATGAAATATATGCTTCAAGCAGTAACATTTTTGCCCTGAAATTATACTCTAATCAATGAATTCTATGTAGTGCAATTTGTAATGTTGGGTTAATTTAATAAAATTTAAAATCTCCCAATCTCTCGCTGGACGAAGTTTAGTTGCTTGGTATGGGTTGGAATAGTTCTGCTGATTCTTAATGACTGTTTGGTGGTTTGATCGTTTTGTTTCTTTTTTTTTTGCTTTGTCTTTTACTTGGTTGACCTGTAATTGGGACATCCTGTTGGTCAACTTGTCCAAATAATAACAATAGTAATAAGACACATTTCTCATGACATTTTATATTACTTATCACAGTGACAGATAAGTAATTTCCACCACAATAGTTTTTTGATTTTTGAACAGCGTTCAAACACCGTTCACGTTGTTTTGGCATAAATAGGAGCCATGATTTATTTTTTTAACGTTGAACACACTGATTTCCGTCACCAAAATGCCTGTCATGCAGACCTATCAAAACGAACATAACATGTTGCCGAATTTCCCGCGATAAATGAGTATTACCTATTCTTCTATTACAAACTACTAAAACTGACAACAATGCACTAGCATTGACGCTATTTATAACATCAAACTTAGAAAAACATAATCTAATTTAATAGACAGCTTTACCACCAAAATTTCCATGGCCTTCTCCACTATGCCAAAACAACATGAATGCATTTTAGTTGGACAATTTGTAAAATAAAGTAGCAGGCTTTGAAACAAATGAAGAAGCTACTGTCAACAAAAATTCATATTGTAATAAGCTGTTATTTAGAATTTTGTAATTGCCCTGAACAACGAAAGTCAGAATTCCTTAGAAACTGTATTTACGCGGTCCTTGAAAAATGGCCTAAAGCTGAAGTGGTCACCCATTTCTAAGGAAGAAAATAATAATAAAGCGTTATGAAGAATGAAAACTGACTAAAAAAACGGACAATCAGAAAGTGAATTAAAAATGCACGACCTGGCAGTCCGGCATTTTTAAAAGTGTAGTATGAATGAGTGGTCCCCGCGGAGCGCTAGTGTACGGGCGTTTTTTAGGGATATTATTTATTTTAAGTTTTTGTCACCGAGAATTTTTCTTGTTCAAATGACATTTTGAATTTGGAGTCAAAAAACCTTTTGTTTTTTGCTGCTTTGAAATTAAATTCGTGAATCTATTCCTTATTGTCCGTTGTTTTTGTGTTAAGTGTTGTTATTGTTCTTTGTTATATTGCGCACTAATGATTATTTAAGCGTGAAGCGTTCGTTTTGTGGCGCCCTCCTCGGCCGAACTTGATTCTTTCTCGCAAACATTTTCAATTTTCATAAAGCATTTCTCACGAAATGAACAGGCCGGTTATAATACAGCAGATCGTGGAAAAATCCCACAAAGATGCACTGAAAAACAGTTGAAACTAATTTCTGTAAGTTGCAGAAACGAGACAAATTCTCAAAATGTTTAGAGAAAGTTTTTATCTTGCACAATGGAAAATACTTCACTATTGGAAAAACAAATATTGCGTCGGGTAGGTACTATACAAAAAACAAGAGCTTAGCTCCCAGTGAAGACTACTTTTGAGACAGACAAACAGAAGTGTTGTCTTTCTCTTGATATCGATCGAGTTCGTGACGTTGTGATCAATGTTAATGTTCACATTAATCAAAACAAGTGATCGCGGCTGCTATTTCATTTCCCCAAAGATTTGAATCCTAATATTCCCAAGGGTCACCCGATTGAGGAGTTTTGGGTAAAACCTTTGGTAAAACTGAGTAATTAAGTATAAGAGGCAGAGAAGCAAATCTGCTGAAAAAGAACAAAATGAAGTAGATCAATTAGGTAGTCATCCGGAATCCGAGATATGAAGAAAACAAAGCCATTTGTAATTCTGAAGTAGTTCAAATTTATCGTTAAATTTCTCTATTTAGTTTTGCATCAAACATTACTTTCCCAAACTGTTCTTTACTAAAAAATGGATACAACAATAAAAATACAATTTAATTAAGTATGTGAAAGTTAAATTCGTTTAAAATTTCATTTTAAATTTATCATTCTTATTACAAAGAATCTTCTAATACGAAAAATCACGACTTTTCTTATCATTTTAGTTTAATAATAATTTTAGTTTGTTTGGAACGTTCTGTGCCTTACGTTTCTCCTGTACTTCACAGACTATTGTCTATCTAATATATTTATTTGCAATAATTTTAAGATTACTTTCTCATAGAATTTCTAAAATTATAACCTTTTGCAAGTTTTAAATTAAAACTGACAGCAGCGTAACATACTATTACTGCCATGGCACCTAACCCTTCTTGGTGAGAAATGTTAATCAGATGTTAATTATAGTGATTTATTGAATGGTTTCTTCTTCCTCAATTTTCATAATATTAGAAGTACCGACGTTTTTACCTGTTTGGTGTCGTCCGACAGCCGAGAATTGGCAAAACTGATGCACGAACAGTACAGAGCCACCCATGCGCACCATTTGAGTCTCATCATGAGACCGCACATACTGAAAATCATCCCTGAAATAAAATAACAACACATTTTTAATAATATTTATTATATATTATATATATTTTGTAATAAGTGTAATAAAATACGAATGTTTTGGTACTTTACTACAAAAATGTTAAATTCTTTTCGAAACGTTCCAAGTCCTCTTCGCTAACGTATTCCCTCAACACTTTCATGATCGACATGAGATTATAAATAAGCAAAGTGTTTTTTCGGAGCACATCAAGATGTATTAAACGCGGATGATTGTGAATAATTAACGAAGAGGATTTTATAGTATTTTACATTACAAGCCAGGTAAAATGGTTTTTACTGGCGAATGGAGGATATAACTGACGAGTCGAAGACGAGTCAGTTACCTCCTTGAGCCAGTAAAACCAGTTACCTGGCGTGTCTTGTATAATATTTTATTTGTTACTAAATTGTAAACAACCAAATAAAGGTCGAATAAAATTTAAAATGATCAAATTCTGTTTTCTTCCAAATTATTGCTCAAAACTCAGAAACCTTAGAAGTACAATTACTATGACAACGCGCCGTTTGTTCAAATTGTTTATTTCCGTCAAGATTTTTTCTCAAATGAACGTGCCAGAAGAAATCAAAAAGGAAGCTATAAACGTGGCTTCCAGTTTACTGCCAGCGAAGTCTTTATCAAGATATGAACGAGAATAGGAAGAATTTAAAAATTGGCAGAAAAGCAATAACGTAACTGGTGTAACGGAAGACGTTCTTTTGGTGTATCTTCACCAACTATCAGAAAAATTTAGCCCCAATTCTTTGTGGTCGAAATGGTCCATGTTAAAAAGCTGCCTGGAGATTAAAGAAAATGTTGAAGTTCGTAGGTTTGTTTTCTTATTACAGACGTTATCAAAAAAATGATATTTTAACTTGACATTTGTATATTTCATAAGGTAATTGCCTTTCTCAAGAGAAAAAATGAGCGTTACGTTCCGAAGAAGGCAAAGGTTTTAACAAAAGAGCAAGTGGAAACATTTCTTGTTGAAGCTCCTCATGAAGTCATGACCATTGGTTGTTATATAAAGTGATTGCAATTTTTGGAATTTTTGGTGCTTGCCGGTGTGAAATTGCTAAAAAAATGTTTCCTGGGCGAAACTCAACAGATGCGGCTTCCACTTCGACAAATGTAGCTTCTACTTCGGGAGGTGCTACAATTAATTGTCCAATGACGAGCGAATTCACTTCCGCTTCAGGAATGTTCGACATTAGCGAAAATTCTAATTGTACATTTAATTTTAATTTGTATGAAACAAAGAAATAAAAATGTTCAAATGTTAAAAACGCTATCTTTTCCAAATTTCAAATTTCTCTACTAACTTGTTAAATTCATAACTGGTCTGCTGTCAATTTAACACTACTAGCCAGTTAAAATGACTTTTCAACGTCAAGTGACAGTTCGAATAAATGACGTTTACAATTTAGTAACAAATAAAAATTTTAACTCCTTTCGTCTTTCTCTTTTTGTTATAAAGTCACAAAACATGCTATAGATTAGTTTGCGGATGAAAATCAATATAATGGTAGGTACTTGAATAAAAAATAAATAATTGATACAACACAACAAAAATTACAAAGTTCACGAAAAATGAACTGGACTTAAAAATGAATAGAGTCTGATGTAGATTTATTTTACATAAGTATATGTAAGTAAAAAATACAATTTTGTCGTATCGTTCGTGCAGTCCAGTTTTCTCAAACAATCTATTATTCCTCTACATTCTTTACAGAAAGAAACAATAATTTTATCGTTAACACAGCCATAATCTTCTACGTTCTCCATAAACTTTTCAGATTTCCTAAAATTTCCCTAATACATCTATTATCATGTTGAGACATGTAAAGAATTTATAGGTAATAGTGAGCTAACTACACTAGAGAAATCTCACACAAATCATACATTAAAACGAAAATAGCAATATTTTTGTAGTCTTATAAAAAGAAAAATCCAAGCCGTGACCGGGCCAGACGAAATGAAGCCGTAATAGATGAGTATACATTACAATAATCTACACTAGAGGACAAATATTCCACTACACTGATTGATAATTATTCTAATTTAAATTGGATTATTACAAAAATAGTGATATCATAACAGTAGCAATTTAAATTTTATGCAACGAACAAAAAATGATGAAAATCACAGTTTCAAATAGCACCAAATTCAAAAAATTTGGCTTAATATTCTTCTCATTTTTTTTTAAATATTTATTCCTGGCCCCAACCCTTCACACAATCTTCACTTAAATAATTTCTTAATTCAAAATTTATTGAAGCCGAGGCGTAAGGGACCAGTTTTATTTACATACTATACAAAATTTTACATAATTTACATTTTACACTATAAAATGGGCCAATCAGCAGTCATCACTACGCCTCAAATTAACAAACGAGCTGAAGCTCCTTTCCCGGGAAGCAAAAGCGTTTTTCTTTGCAAAATAACCAAAGAGTTCAACTCCATACCATTACATATTAGAACATGGCAGTGTCACACTGAAAATTGCGAGAAATAAAAGCCGTAACCGTAACTGATAAATCACGACAGTTACAAAAAGTTTCAGTCGTAAACAAATACTTCACCAATACTATGACAGAATAAAGTTGTCATCATACAATCAATCATACAAAAGCAACTAAGGCTATAACGAAGTCTGATATCCATGCGAAAAGTCTGAGTATTTAGTAGAAAGGGTTATACTATATCACCCTCGCTCCCACGACACTAACACGAGACGAAACCGACGCTTCAACGGAATCTACTGTTGACCGGTTTCGTTAGGCGCGGTGCTTGTAGTGGTGGTGGTGGTGGTCGGGTTGACCATTGGAGTTGAAGTGGTTAGAATGGGAGTCGCCGCTCCCGGAGCCTGGCTCTTTGGAATCTGCGATCGAAGAAAATTGTTTTCGGTCTCCAACTGCTGAATTTTCTCCATCAATTCGGCGATCTTCTCTTTGAGCACTTCCACCTCCTCCCGAACCGTATACATGAGGTGACTCTTGACCAGATCCATCGCTTGTTCGATCTTGTTGTCGATCGCGTTGACCACGGGATTCGTCTTCGAGGGGTCGTCGGGATTATCCGACGTCACTTCCGTTCCGCTACTCGTCTCGTTGACGGTTTCTGCGGACGCATCCGGATTCTCTAATACGGTCAAACTATTAACGTTCATATCGAACTGGGGATTCGTATACACGTTGTTCGCTTGAGTCTTATCTAAAATTGAAGGAACTGACACGACTTGCGGGGCTTGATTTTGATCGAAAATGGGCGCCGGGACGACTTTGGGGGCCGACTGGTTTTGGTCGAAAACTTGAGTATTTTGCACAACGTTCGGTTGCACCTGAGTAGAATTCTGCGACTGATTCGGGAGCTGTTGGAAGTTGGTGTTCTGTTGGTACTGCTGGTTTTGAATGACAGGAACTGATTGAGACTGGGTGCTGTTCTGCACCACCGGTATTTGGTTTTGAATGTTGGGTTGGGAAATCTGCGACTGGCTGACGACCGGCTGTTGGACGCTGGTGTTCAAGATGACACTTTTCGCCGCCTGAGTGGGCAGACTGCTCGACGTGACCTGCTGCTGCTCGTTCTGCTGCGGAAATGCGTGTCCGTTGACCATCGGCGCCGTCACGTTGGGCTGTCCGGCGTACGTCTGGCTCTGCTGGAAATTCGCCGGCAACTGCACGGTTTGAGACGTCGGCACGAAGGCGCTACCCTGGTTCTGGAGGATGTTGGCCGGGACGTACTGAACGTTCTGGTAGTTCGGGGGCAGGGCAAAGCCGGAATTCTGCACCACCCCCGTCGCGAAATACGGCTGGGAGGCGTTGATGAACTGCGTCGGCATGCTGCTGGGCACCCCCGTCGCGTTCACCAGCTGCTGGGGCAGCGTCTGGGTCTGCATGTTGGCCCCCGGCGGGTAAAAATACTGAGTTTGGGGTATCATCTGCGCCGGCACGTTGGGAAAAAACTGCGTGCCGTTGGTGTAACCGCCCTGCAGCAGCATCTGCTGGATCTGCTGCTGCGGCAGGCTCTGCGTCTGGAGGTAGACTCCCGCGGCCGGGACCGAGATGCTCCCCGTCGATTGGGTCACTTTACTCGGCTGGGTTATGGGCGGTGGGGCCTCGTCGACGTAGTCCATGCATTTCCACCGGCCCCTCTTGAACGGTTCCAAACTCGCGATCTTTACCACCTTGAAGCGGTCGTTCCTGCTCGGAGTCGAGTGCAGGTCTTTGGAATCGTCCGGGAGCTGCTTCGCCGTGGTGTCGATCACCGTGTCGGTGGATATGGTGACCGTTTCTGTGGGTAAGTCTGCGATGCTGACGTTGGTCGGTATTATGGCGACGCCGTATTGAGGGCTGGTGGGTATCACGTTGGTGGCGTTCGAGTTGGGGGCCGTCTCTTCGGCCTGGCCTTCTTCAGCCGTGTGGTGGGGCTGCAGGTTCGGCTCAGCGATCGTCGCCGTGGATACGTTCACAGCACCGACGCCGTCCACCACGTGTTTGTCTGCCGTAGCCTCCGCTGCTGCATTTGCCGTGGTCGCGCGTTGACCTACGGAATGCAAACATTAGATGACATCCTCGTTCCGTGTTACCCACTCACACCCAATATGGCCGCTCTTTTATAAAGGTACTAACGCGACAACTCTACCGGAGACGTTCGACCGCAAGGATGCACCACCCCCGGTTTCTACGCGAGATGTTTACTATCGAATCGAGAAAGTAATCGAACTTTCTAATTTTACTCGGGTCCGACTCGATTTGACTTAAAATAGAATGGAGATAAAGATAATTCCAACTCTGCCACATTAATATTAATAGAACTCGTTTGCTTACGTGTGTGTACTTATTTACATTCATTTAAATGAAGATTCTATTACTAAAATCGATAAGGCGACCACAGTTAAATTTAGATACTACGCAAAAAGAGTGTTAAGTGAATGATGATAACAATATTGAAAACTAATTTTATTCGACAAATTAATTTTTTTTAAAATGGTACACCAGCTGCACTATGCAAAAAACTCATTCGAGGAGTGTCAAGGATACATCACAGAGCAAACAGCTCGATAAAATTAGTCATAATTGAACAATTGAGCAATAAAAGTCAATTTTTCTTTACAAAGAAAGGCAACAGTGACCCGCCTTTGTGATTTCAATCGACAATTTTTCTCGTCGATCTCAAACGTAAAAGTTAATCGAAAGTACTAATTGATTTTTAGAAACTACTTTTTTACACACAATTCACGTTTAAGCGTTTATAAAAGTGCAATAAGTCATCCTTGATTTATAAGTGGATAACGACGCATTAAAAAATCTTCCGAACACAAAACGGTGTAACTATCAACAACGCAACAACGTTAGCTCTTTGCACAAAGAATCTAAGAACTTGATTTTCACGTCTGTACTTACATTCGGATAAAATATTCATCTATCACACATCACACTGTTAAAGTGTGTCTGTCGTAAACAGACTTACTGTGATTTGTCATTCCAATAAAAAACAATCTCCTCGGCAACTCAAACAATTTATTAAAACCTCTTAGTTGTCGAGACGGTTTAAAATATCGTATAAGGGCCACAAATGAGGATAGTTAAACCGATTTAATCGTAACGACTACACGATCAGCTTTATCGTTGCAATAACTAATATCAGTTAATCTTATAGGGGTGAGTAATATTTGAATTTGTTATCCTCTTTTTGACTCTTGTTGCATCTGAGATATTTGTCAATCTAACAAAATTAAATGTAACAATTTGTATATTGTTATACGACTTGCACAAGACAGTCTATTGTGGAACGAGTTCGACAACATGTCTTGTGAAACGAGTGTAACATGCTATTTTTTCTATTTCGGCTTCATTAATTTCATTTTTTTAATATAAAATAATTATCTAGTGACTTTTATTTTAATGAAATTGGGTTGGTATTGACGAAGCAATGTCATTTCATTTAAAATTACATTTCAAATTGTCTTCCAATTGTTGTTACAATAAATAATCTACCCCTTAGGGCCCGTATTCACCAACGCTAGTTAAAGTTAACTGTAGGTTAAAATATACGAAAACATTGTTATAACAATAGGTAACTAAAGTAACGAAGTATTTTAACCTACAGTTAACGTTAACTGGCGTTGGTGAATACGGCCGTAGGCCCGATTGCACCAACGCCAGCTAAAGCTAATTGTAGGTTAAAATGCTTTGTTACTTTAGTTACCTATTGTTATAACAATGTTTTCGCGAATTTTAATTTGTAGTTAAATTTAACTTACGTTGGTGCAACCGGCCCTGAGTAGTTTATTTTGATTCTACAACATGGATTCAGATTACCACATTTAACACTGACATTTACTATCAATACCAACCCTATATTAAAAATCACTAGAAACGATTCTATAAAATTGAAGTTTGTGCAACTGTTTTTAGTAGAGGTATTTTCATATTTGGTGGCGGAAACAAAAGACTGAGAAATGTCACAAAATTGTATTGTCAGTGTCAAATTTCTCATAAACGCCGTAAAAAGGAATGTCCAGGTAAATTTAAATTTTCGCTAAATAGATTGAAAAAATAAATTCTAAGGAAACCAATTTTTGTCAGTGCTTCAAAAGGAAAAGTTATTCTCATATAATCAAGCGTATTACAAATTATGTCTCTAGTTCGACGATTAATAACTTTCTTATTGTCAATTTGCTGCATTTCTGTCGAAATCACGAACGTCTTTGAGAAATTTGACACTGACAATATAAATTTGTGACATTTCTCTGTCTTTTGTTTCCGCCATCAAATATGAAAATATCTCTATCACAAAGTACTCATTGTAACACCGAAGTAGAAAATAGTAGTTATACGAGTTTTATAAGACGCTTCATTTTGACACGAGTGTCACAGTGCGTCTTATAAAACGAGTATAATATACTATTTTTTCTACTTTGGTCGCATTAATTTGATAAAAACTCAAAAATCTAATTATGAAATAATCTAGGGACTTTTTTGTGTGGCGCGAGTTATGGTGCCATTTCTGTGAAATTTATGTCAAATGTTTTAATTGTTAACAGGAGCTCGCTAGAGATGCCGGACGCCGGCCAGCGTGCTATTACAGAAATTCCAACGTAATACATACAGTGGCGAGCACGGAATTTCGCACACATTGGACATTTCACTGACTTAATTTTATTAAAATGAGATACCTACTGGCGGCAGTTTCGTGACAGTTTAGATGAAACATCAGTCATGATCACATATATCATGCGTATCCCACCTCATTATTGATTATAATGACAATAAAGCTTAGAGTAGATAGTTTTTTTTTAATGACGTACAAATTGGCGTGCGAAATTCCGTGCTCCCCACTGTACATATAAAAAAAAAAACAAAAACAGTTTCACAAAAAGTTCCTTTGTGACACTACTTTTAGTTTTGCAAAGACTCACTTATAATATAATAACAAAGCAGAAAAAAGAATGTTTAACACCACTTGATACTCAAAGATAGTGCTTCTTTTTATTGAATTCACTGTAACAATGACTAGGTATGATAAATGAATAAGTTATATTGAATTTAAAGCCCTACAAGCTAAATTTTATGTTATTCGATTTATTCGTAATTTTCCGATTGCACAACACAAACTTTACATCACAATGTCATTTGTGTAAATTTCGGTTTACACTTGTCACATTACAAAAACATCAATTCGATTCATTTCATGTTTGCAAATTAATTTACAACACAGAAAAAATTGAAAGTGATTAAATTTGAAAAAATCGAAGACTACTTTTTATCGTTAAATTTATGCAGTTGTAAATCAAGATTAAATACTTGCTGTGCTATTTCTATACAAACAATAAATCGCTCTTGGACTTTAAATAAAATAGGTAACTGATATAATATACCATCGTTTTTACAAGATTCAACTCCCCTATTCAATTCTATAACTGACCGTGAAAATGAATCTAAAGATGGCGATAGTATAATTTAAATAATTTACTACTTCCAAAACAATATAGCGTTGGCGCAACACTGCATGAGTCACGAGTCACTCACTTCACAATGACGATTTTTGAGAATTACGTATCGGTCCATATTTTAACACTACGTAAAACAGTTGTAGTACAAAGTACTTGGTAATTTTTTTCAGGACTGCTGGGACACTTTCATTCTTGCACATGCGAAACGGTTTCATTTTTAGACATGAAGCACAGACCAGTAATAAAATAAATACAACGAACACTAAAATAAATTATTCTGCTACACATAACATTGGGAAGTCCAGCGTCCGTTCTGTTTCATTCTTACTATCTTTTTGTAACAACAATAAAAATACACTACATTACTACACCTTTTATTTTATTTGAATTTTTAGTGTGGGAGTAGACCATCAAAAAATCATCAATAAAAGTAAACTTAAAAAGTGTCATCAAAGTGAACAGCTCAACAGGTCGCAACAATGATCCCCCATAAAAAATGTATTATTGGTTGTAATCAAAAACGTACAATATTTACATTTTTCTCGTATTTTTAATTTACAGACCTGAGACACCTTTACATGATCTGAATGTGAAGATAGCCTTCAAGGTTCCCGCTAAAGATGTGTGGCAGTCTCCGGGCACAGAAACCAGGACCATCTCACGCAGCTTAACAACTTAATAACAACGAGGAACGAATACGAGCTGAATGGACTTCAGACATTCAGGTTCACGTTGAGATTTAACAAAACTTATGCTCTATGGACTTGAACAATGCTTCAAAGAGCAGTGGACACACATTTTATTTACAAATGATTCTGAATGTCGTTTATCAATATAGCGACCATGGTCAACAACAAAACGTGCACACATTATCGTTGATACCCCTTTCCATTAAAAAATACTCTTTAACGCCCATAAATAAACTTTGAATATGGGGCGCGTATTTTCTCCTGAAAAACCGATCACTTATCTGTGCAATATACCTAAATAGCATTTTATCGAAATTTCCTAATAATGTTTTATCAATTGTTTTTGATGACGTAATTTTCACAAAAAATGTAGGCGTGCAATTTGGAGAGACTAAAATAAACTCTATCTGATTAAAACAACTTATCTAATTAGTGTTTAAAAAAAATTCGATTTCATCCTTTACCAAATTCAGATGCAAAAAACGTGCAGCACCAATTATAATGATATGCAAAATGATATACAAAAAAATGATAAAATCTATGATTTTTTGTTCATTAACATAATAGTTGCATGCTTATCCTTAGAAACTGTTAAAAAATAATTAAAACCATTACAAAACCACGAAATTTTCAACATATTAGTGTCAATTTTATAAAAGCTTATTTGCTTATTTGAGGTCAAAACTGATGATGATAAAGAAAATTTCAAATCGAGTCAGCCTTGGAAATGAAAACTCATTTGAGATGAAAACTGACTGTCACTGCATCATATAACGTGTGATCAAGAAAATTTGTAATCGAGTCAGCCTTGAAGATGAAACCGCTGTCTTCTCCGATTGATTCGTTTAATTGTGGCATCTAAAGTTACATGATTTGAAGATCTCAATACAATTAACTTTAGTTACTAAAACGTTAATGTTTTAAACATGTACGGAGAAACTGCACCCTTAAAACTAATGTGTCGACGTTAATTTAAATTTTTTGTCAGATTCTTGGTAGACATTTCGCTGTAATTTGCACACGAAACGTCAACAAGCAATTTCATTCTCGCATTCATGTTTTCCAGTCATTTGTAACGATAAAACCTGACTTAAAAACTATCACATCCGCCACTTTTCTTATTGTTTCTTTCATTTTATCTGACAATTAATTATTATCAGTGAAGTTCAATCACGGTCAGTTTCAAAGCTGACTTGATTTGATCACACGATAGTCCTCATAGACCTTTACAAATACAAAAGTAAAATTCCAAACATACTGGAACAGAATAAAAATATATTTCTTTAATTTTCATATTAACCAAATCAAAGTATGACCTGAAATCAAAATTATCGCATCTCTTGTAAACCCTTTGCTACTTTCTCTTTCTTGGCAACTTTTTCAAGACTATCCCTAATACTCGAAAACTCAATTTCATTTTTTAATACACCAAGTTTTTCAATTAAACAGAGTTTGTTAAAACGATACTCAATCTGTCTTAACGTGCCATTTAAGTAATGAACAATTTAAAAAGAACCACTCACTTTTTCCTAACGTTTTTACACACTCCACGGCAAGGTTGCAATTTTAAAATATGATTAAACAGAATTTACATAACACATTGAAAATTTCTTGCATTCTCTTCTCGTTCAAAATAACTATTCTAAGTAAAACTGTCACACTTTTTCTCTTGCAATGTCTCTGTAACATTTCGAATTTAATGAATAAGGATTCAAACACACATTAATGGGTACAACTTGACTCACGTCCAGATTGCTGGTCACTGACATATGATTCGTCATACCATTATCACTGCACATCTTAATGGCAATGTCACATCTTCTTGAACAAACAATTACTTATTTAAACAATAATATCGAAACCTTTGTTCTAAATGTTTCATAAAATTCCACTGGTTCTGATTGACTATTGATTTCGCTCTTGTCAACAAATCTAAAGCAAAGTGCACCTTATTCCTTCAGCGACATCTCAGAGATGAACGACACGACTGATTTAGAAGTCTTATCGATCTTTTCGTCATATCCTAACAACGTTTATTTCAAACAATAAAACTTCTTACTCAAATAAGAGAAAGTGTTGGACAAACTACACACAAAACGTGTTCGTCTGAATCCGCTGAGGGTTTAATTAGGAGAAGTGCTACTCTTTTTTATTGTCACAAATTTGTCACCCAACATATGTTGGTGGCGAAACAGCAATCGCTACAACTGAAACAAATACCAGAAGTTGTCCACTACCTTTTACAATACAAAACAAGTTGTCTAAAGCAAGTTTGGAATAGTTTTGAACCTTGCGTTGACTACAAATAAGATTGTCGATAACTCAAATCATGTTAATAAGTTTGCTGTTTGGCAAACAAATATGCAAATGTTAAAAAGTAAATTCATTCTGGCGGCGACGGCGCCAACGATCGGGAAATGTATTCAAAATGATCGCGACGGTATTAACACAAAAAAATTTACAATCTCGGGGATATTGTATTATCACATCAAAGTGCAACAGCTGCAACGATTGTGGAGCGTGAAATGGACGATCTACCATTTCCTCCACTTTCTCTAGACCTAGATGTGACAGAATTGGATCTTCTCACAGAGTTGACAGTCACCTTCCATAATCGGTATCTGTAACAGATCTGAGATCCCTGCCGTGTTTTTTTTTCCTGATTGTATCAAAAGTTGAGATATTTATTTTTATACTATTAAATCAAATCTTATTTTTAGACGTTTAAACGTCTACTACCATGCCTCTCTTTCAGTACTGTTACAATATCTCTATTCACTTTGAGTGGTTTTCTATTTTATCATCCAATCGTTAATTTTAACATTTTCCCAGTTGCAAATTTGAATTCAAATACGTGCTTACGCACTTCGACCGCCTTTTTTGTTCTTTTTTTTTAATTAATCTTCGATGAGTACAATAATTAATTAAAAAGAAATAACTGGATCAACACATTATTAAATTCTTTTCTCCTTTTTACAATATAAGCAAAAAGAAGTGTAATACAGAGAAATGTATTTAAAAAAGTTAACCTAGTTGTACCTATAGTTTTTGTCCATAAAGTTGCGTTAATTTTTAGAAAATTCTATAGAACAAAAGACAGGATAAGGAATCTAAATTAAATTGAGGAAGAAAAATCTTAATTGCTAGCTATATGATGTAGGCCAATGTCAGCAGCTGGTTTGTCCTTTTACACTAACAATTCCTACAAAATTGTGACATTTTTCTTTGCTGTTACTCGTAAGTTCAAAATAAATCTGCAGATTCGACACTTACAAGCAAACTTAACGCTCTAGAGATGTGTTATCGACTGAGTTCACCGGTCACTTTCGGCTGCTTGTTAAAGTAGCAAAACTGGACTGACTGAACAACGCAACCACGCTTAAAGCCTAACTACATCAGAAACTCACCTAAGATGTTCATATAATCTGGTGTGAGATCTTCCCCCTGTCCATTGGTATTCGCAGTTGGTGGTTTATACCTTTGAACTTTGTCTGGTCTTCGAGGATCAACACTACCAGGAAGCATTCTGACCTGCAAATCAGATTTATATTAGTTTAACCTACATGACGCCAATCGCGGAATATTTTTTCAAGTCAATAACAATGAGCAAATGTACGATAATAAACGAAGGAGACCCCAACATAGAACTGTCAAACAGTGGATGAAATGGCGATTTCTGACGACACAACGCAACGGGGACGTTACAACTTCATCTCTTATTAAATGCAACTACACAAACGTTGTGATTTCGCTGTTACTCACTTTTAATCTAGGATATTACTCACGAATTATGTTAAAGTATACTTATATGAAATCACAATGGCGACAAGCACAACCTATGCGAATTAATAAATGTCATAATACAGTGGCGTAGGTCATGAAAGTTTGTGGGTGCGGAATTTGTTATTCGGAAAATTATGTTTGTTAGTATTGGGAGATGTTTACAAATTGCATAGCTCACAATTGTACCGCTCCATTCTTCACGAATTTGTGCTTGCCAAGATTGCAGTGAAATTTCGTTACATATTTCTGACACCACATTGGCGTACTAATTTTTACTAGCGCCAGGGAAGACCTCAAGGTTGAATTATTTTTACAATCGCCCTAATTTATTAGTTACCTTTTATTTTAGACTTGCGATAAAACACCTTCTACATCACAAATCAAATTCAACAAAATTCGTTTCAAATACTCTAAATTATTTTCTTTTCCTGTTTATTGATTGGGTTCTAACTGTGTCAATGTAACGTAATAAAACATAGAAATTCGTTTCCTAATTCCACCTCGGTCACATCCAGTTATAAATCAGCAACTGAATTACCTTCAGTTTTTTATGGTTTGTTTGTGTATAATTTAAATAAAAACAACCACTACAAAACTAGACTTTTATTTGTTAAGACTCCAAACTGAAACAATCACGTTGTATTTTATGGCATTTAAATATGTACATGTCAAGGAAAGGGTCTACTGTCAAAGTGGTACGGCTATCTTATTTTTCACGGGTTGTTATCACTCTTTGTAAAAGAAAAACATTATGATTTTATAAACACCAATGAAAGGTAAGATGGTAATCATCACTTCGACTGCTAAGTATATCTTTGATTGCTAGGAGATAGGCATTTTCGGAATCTGAATAATATGCCTGTAAGTGGCGTACAACATGCTGTTGAAGCTCTTCACGATATCAGTTACAAATGCACTGACCGGTCTTATGTAATACTTCACACCCAATTCTTTGCGCCGTGCGTAGTTCTCAGCTACTTGTAAACGGTTATAGTACATCAAGAAATTGCGATCGGTGGAAATAGGTTTTTCGATGTCAGCGACATTTCCAAAGCCAACTTTTACAAGTGATTCTCCAAGGTTAATAAATTTTTGTTTATTCTGCAACAAAATTTATTCAATTTGTGATTGTTGTTTGTAGAACACTGACCTTTTCATTCTTAGGTAACAACACTTGGCACTGAACAAAATCTCGTCCTTTAGCTAATGGAATAAACTTAACCTCGTGACCAGTCACTACGGCTTGTAACCAACTCAAACCGAGTCCTGAAACCGTGACTCCAGAGATTTTGACAGGTAGATGACCGCCTGGTAGTCCTGGTAAAGCTAATAAAGGTTTATGACGAACCATTAGTAAAGCTCCATTTGGATCTATGCTCTCTACTAGTCCTGTCAACTCTTTTCGTTCTTTAATAAAACGATCAGGAATATCTTTGGGTTTGCGAAATCTGCTAAACTACAAACGACATAGATCAATTAAATGCACAAATGTGAAAGACAGTACAAAAATAGTGACTTACAGGTCGAACTCGTCTGATTGCGACACTTAGGCCGATCAATGCTACCGAATAACAACCGAGCTGGAAGACAATGCAATTAGTGTAAATTAGCACAAATATGATTTAAGATACCTGTACGCCCCTGTTGTCTTGCTCCATTAGATTGATAACATGGCCAAATACGTTTTTGATTTCGTCCATCCTTCCTGTTTAATTAAATCGACCAGTTCAAATTACACGGACATCTCTGCCAAGAGTGTTATGCTAATAATAAAAATTACTATCACTGTGTTATAACGCCGATTTCGTGGAGTTAACAAACTTACATGAATTTTTTTCGTTTCAACAACATTTAATTCGCGTAGGCATCTGGATTTGATGTCGTTTTTTATTATGTCATCAACATCCATAATGAATATTTTCCATACATAGCAAAATTTTGAAAATTTAGAGAAATATTACAAAGCAAAATGGTTCATAATGTTCATCTTCATTTTTGTATGATATAGGTACTTCTTTTTTTTTTAATTGTATCAAATGTGATTACTTCATATTTAACAGAAAATAATTAATTGAAAGAGATTACGTTTGAACCGATTGTTTTGCTATCGAACAAAAGAGGTCGCCAAAGAATTTTAAGCTACAGATTTCTTTTTATATTAGTTTTGGTAGAATTTTCTAAACATTCTGATAACGTATTAATTTAAAAATGTATCTAGGTGCCACTACCCTTACCAAATTAGTCTTTGACCAAAGTGCAGATTAATGTTTAAAATTGATAACAATAACTACCGGGTGACTATAAATGAATGTGATTTTTTTTCTTAAGTTAGAAACATTTTTCAAAAATTACTTTGGCAAACCTGATATGTTTAATCAACACATTGGCGTACATTGTATGTATTAATAGGTAATAATAAATTGTGTCAAATAGCGAGTACGCCTATGTTTATGTCAATTATCACATTAACCCTTTGCGGGCAGCATTTAGAAAAAAATGTTTGCCACTTATGTATCGTGTGAGCAACAAGTACTGATTGAGTTGGCAATAAATTCTGGTGATTTTTGGTGACTTTTATGTCATGTTCCAACGAGAAAACCATTTTATTAATAAAAGATTACAAAAACCAAAACGTTTAAATTTGAAATGTATAGCAGCTGTCAATAATGTCAATAAAACAAACCGAAATAGGTACCATTCACAGTCTTGAAAATTTTATGTAAAATTTTTTTTTGCCAACTGAAACAGTTATTGTTGCTCACCCTGTATAATTTTACGCAATACTGATAAATAAATAGGTAGAAAATTCAGATGTATTTTTCAAAATTTTATTTCTTCTTGTTTTTCCAAAAAAATGTGGTAGGTATAGCACCCATACCACTAAGCCACCAATAGTAAAAAAATACAAAATCAATTTTTTTTATAAAAGTTCTGAAAACATATTTTTTGTCGGACAGACATAAGCCGACAGCACAAGTACTGCAAGACCATCTCAATCTTCTTTGATGGTCGCGTGTGCCAGATAAACATAACCCACATCTGCGAGAATTTCCGTAGACTGATCCGTAGATTGATCCCATCTCTTCTCAAGGGGTATTAGTAGTGGCTTATAATTATTTTTCAATTTGATAACCTGTGCTTCACTTGGTCTTCCTTTTTTTAGTACTTCACTTCCAGCGCCTACCAATCCTGCTACTCGTACTATGCCAAACGAAATGCCTTCAGATTCAGATTCATACCACTGTTTTCACATCGTTGTTGAAAAATGATAAATACATTAACTACGCTAACGTCGATAAAATGCCAGAATATTCGTGGCCACGATTTTCTACTTTTTTTCTACTTTTTCTATCAATTTCATATCATAAGTGTGTTTTAACATGTCGGCTTTGTCAACAAAGCCCATGTTTTGGTTTGGTTATAACTTTTCAAAACTCTCGGACACGAAACATTTTCCTTTTCACCGTTCTTTATTTTTCTTATCACTTGGTCAGTTTCGGCAGGGTTTTCATAATTGGATGCCAACAGAACTGCTCCTTTGTCCATTCATTTTATGGATATTGTTTTGAAATCATTATTTACTATCTATGAACAACAAGTACCATTTATTCTACAAAAAACGTTGCCTGGCAGAGCCAGTCCAGAGTCAAAGACGATTACTGAATATCCAGAACAAAATTTAAACACTCTTTATTAAAATTTATTAATTGATTTAGTTGATTTGTAACGGAAATGCGAATATTAAATATACAGGCTCTTTCCTAAAAAACGCCGCAAACCGTAGCTTTAATAAACAAAAGAAGAAGTCAAAGGGATAAATGTCATTTAATTAGTTAGGTAGTACTTTCATGCCTATTTTGACAAACTGGTTTTACTGTTTATTAACTGATTATCCAGTGGATAACAATCAACTGACCGACATGCTGCAAGTATTTTTCGAATGTAATAAAAATCGCAATCAAGCGATACGTCTTTCCCCAACCGCTTTCCTAACAGGGAAATTCCAGAACCATTGACATTGTTATTGTTTTCCACAGCGCGCTTTTTATTCAGTTAAAAAAATGCTCCGAGAGTATCCTTTTGTGATCTGACTTTTTTATTAAGTATTTCTACGCATTCATTCTATACCTACTTCAACTGAAGCATTTCCATTATTTTTTGACGCAATTAATACATCAAGACATTCTACCATTTTATTCGGATCTAAAAAAATACTTACACCACTTCCTGTTTGTACGAGACTTTTCATAGAAAGGAATTTTTCGAATGTCTTCTAAAACACTTTTATATTGAGTGATTCAAAATGATTGTGGATAAGTATGGCTACTATGTACGAAAATTTATGTGGCATGGCAACTGTGTGGGTAGGATAGAGTTGACATTTCTTTGGACAGTTCATAGTCGCGCAATTTTGAAAATTCTCAAATCAATGTGCAATGATATAAAAAAAATCAAATGCACGCTTATGAAACGTCAATACGTCATACAAATGTCAACTCTACCCCACCCAAACAGTTGCTATATAAATTTTCGTACATAGTTGCCATACTTTTATCCACAATCATTTTGAATCATCCAATATTTTATAAATATTTTAATTAGATCAAAATATGAAATTTATATTGGTATATGGGTAATTGTTCACTTTAACTACTTCTGGAATTTTCGCGTTTTTTCTGACTAGACAGCCTCAGGGCGTCCTCCTAGATCGTGTCCCACCATTCAAACCTTGTGCAAATGCCTTTTTTTTCTCTTGTTGTGTTTCAAGGTCGCGTCAAGGTCGCGCTAAGTCTTAGTATAACTAAAGGGTAAGGAAATTTTTCATTTGCACAAGGTTTGACTGGTGGGAAACGATGTAGGAGGACGTCCTGAGGCTGTCTAGCCAGAAAAAACGCGAAAATTCCAGAAGTAGTTAAAGTGAACAATTATGTATTTTGATTTACCTATTGTCACGATGCGATCTGTAATAAAAGTTCTAGAGCTTGGGACATATTTTGTCATCCACGATGTACCCAAGGAACGCTCAAACTCTATCCACATTTATGTAAAATAGGTTTGTCAGATGGTTTACCACCATAAATCAAAAGTTCAACGATGCCTTTATAGTATTCTCGATAAAGATCAACCAGTCTAAGGAATTGTAATATTTTTTTTTGTTCGACACTGTCAGAATTTGAGAATTTTCTCCTATGTGAACGGATTTTGATAAATGTCACAACTTGTCAAAACGAAACGTCAAGCTAATTTTAAAGGTTTTAAGCGATTTGAAGCCTTTAAAGGGCTCGTCGAACAAAAAAACGTTGTATTCAACTCGTTCGTGTGTAAATTGGGCCTTTTTTGGCACTCGTGGGCCTTTAAAACGCTCGTTTCACTCGCGTTTTAAAATGGCCCACGCGTGCCAAAAAAGGCCCAATTTACACACAAACTCGTCAAATAAACTACTATTTACACACAAATCATGTGATATGTAGAGCGAAAATTATGTAAAATGTCTAAGATATTACAAAAACAAATCAAACTCTCAAATGTGTGATCTTTTACACGCTATTTACAAATTTGAATTATTAGTGTAGGTATGTACAGTGACTTGGGATAATAATTATTATGTTAGAAGTATTATTTAATTATTTAATAGTATATTAAGTGATAAGATTTGTAATTTTTAATTTTAATAGAGTAGGCGGACCAGACTGCATAACTCCTCGCAGGAACGGATTTTTGAATGCAAAGGCTACCTACATTCAATTTTTCTTATTCACTCGAGAGAGATTAATCCGACGACGTGAAATGAACATATTTTTTATAAAATCGATTCTTGTTTCATTTTTGACAAGCTCCATTAAACGACTTTTTCGTGTGGAAGGTACTCCAAGTGAGGAGAACGTCTTTTAATTAGCATAAATCGCATTCACGTTTTAAGTGAAGGAATCCAGTTCAGATGTAGGACTGCGCTTCATGGGAGAGATGTGGGTCGAAGGTCTGGCGAAATAAAAGTTTGATAAATGGCGTCGGCGTTAATTTATTATTCGTGTTAATTACTCCTGCGCGCCGCATAAAAATGATAAAAGAAAAAACGTCGAAATCAAGTCCGTCCGAGGCGATGGCGAGGCAAAATAAAATAAAACCCGGAGCAATTTACCTTTCGTTTCAAGAACGTAATAAATTTTCTCTTTCAATTGAAGCGTAAAAATACGGTTAGAAAAATGTTGGAAACAATTTATTGTTCGTTGCCGCAACGACGCATTTGTTATTTGAAAAGTTATGGTCCCCAATTTACAGAGCAGAAGAAGTTGTTCGAGTACGCAACAAAAACTCCACAACCCAAAAATAACAACGAAACAATCCAATATCCAGGGAATTGTAATCGAGAACCGGCCGAAACCATAACAAAAACACATAAGGACGCAATATCGAATATCATACAGCCATAAAACTTGCTATTCCTTTTTACTGTCCCATACATTGTAAGTTCCGTCGCCTTAAGGACGAAAATCGCCTGTTGTGGCTTCGCTATCTAGTGTGCCGCGTTCGTAATAATAACAATCTCTCTCAGTGGGCCGCGGAAGGACCCTACCGCAGGCAGATGTCATTTCCAGCGATAGTTCGCTTCGTTAGACGATCTAAAGATCCAAGAAGCGATCCCAACAAAAACTAAGCTCCTTTAAATTATCGTGTCTGGAAACAGGAAATATTGTACTTTAGGTATCCTCGGCTCTCTCGATCCCACTTCTGATTTATAAAGACGATCACGACCTACAGCTTTTACCGGCATTGTTTTAATGCGCTTCTGCTGTTTCGCACGAATTTATCAAGCTCATTAATAGCTTTATTTTTCAAAGTTTCTCCTCTGAAATATTTACTTTCGAGCTTCGAAAGTACATTCTCATCAACATAAAACAACGCTGACGTTGAAAACGTAATCGATTTACGTAACGTCCGTGGCGAATAAATGTTGAGACAAATGTTCTATTTATTTTTATTGTCATGAATAATAAAATCCGCAACTACTAGAAAACTCTTTGTTTTGTTCACAAAACATGCGTATTGACAACTGACAACTATAATTTTGTAACGAAGTTATATTAGATTATGGAAAAATATTTCACAAACTCGATGTTTGTCCACCTGCGGTCCGCGGACCCCAGGGCTGTCGGAGGGTTGCAATGGTTCCGTGAAACTAAAAAGGTGAACCACTGGTCTGACATACACAAAGTGATTCATGACTTCATGATAATATTGATAATCAATGGTGAGCCTAACAAAATTTGTGATGCAACCAACAATACATGTCCCCCATACGACTAAAGATTGCCAAGTTAAGCAATTACTCCACATTATGATTTTGATTAAATTTGACAAATGTAATGTCGGGCATGTTGACTATGTTTTATAAAATAATTAAAATACATATTATATGTATGTTTTTTTAGATCTACATAATCAGTGCAAATGTAATGTTGCCTGCACCACAAATCTCGCTAGGCTTATTATTACTCGTGAATCACCCTGAATTGTTTATAAACAATTTAAATGTATAAAATAAATAAAAACAATGTACAAACTGCATTTTAACCTGTCGACACTAGATTTATGTCTTTGGTTTACAATAGGGAATAAACGCAAGTACATTGTTCAGTCAGTATCAGTGGTGCATAGAGCGCATTATTTTACACAAAGTGTAAGAAATATTGTTATGAGCCGTAAAAGCGACCGAGCAACACGATCTTCTTGCATCCAAGACTTGGAGAGCCATTGTAAGATCAGGAGCTGGTCAAATACAGTAAGCTGTAGTCTAATGAAGAGTTCGATATAATACGATCTCTCGGCTTTTGCAAAACTGGAAATGTTTGACAGAGAGAAGGTTAAAGTTGACTATCAACAACTCCAAGGAATGCATTGACATTACTTGCGCGAATCAACAGTCAGATTAAGGCAATCTTGTGTTTGAACGAATTTGCTGCAGGTACTGGAAGGCTCATGTCACCAGGAATAGTACGAAATCGTTTTCAAAATATGCGCTCGAAAACCGATGATTTGCATTCCTATTTGTAGAAATTATAAGAAGAGTTGGAGGACGTAACTGGGCACAAAAAGACTGGATTTAAGTACTTTTCAGTGACAAATCCAGATTTAGGACACTACAAGGTGTCACGAGTAATAAATAATGAGCTCGACGGAATTGAAAATGCAACCCACAATACATTTGGAAGGTAAAGCTGGATATTTACCGCGTCCATATCCAGCCTTACCTACATTCCAAATGTATTGTGGAATTCTATTTTCAATTCCGTCGGGTTTATTATTACTCGGGAATCACCTTGTATATGATAACAGACTTACTCTGTTAGAACGTCACCATGGAACAAGAAGTAATGTACAATTTGTTCGAAAAAGACCACAATATGAAGATGACCACAATGTGAACGTGATGATTGGGTTTGAAAAGTCGTACGGATCTTTAATTTATGAGTAATTGAGGAACGGCAGTGATTGTTTAGTTTATAGTGCTCCTATAGTATAGGGTCATAGTTCACTTTTGAGGGTAAGTCAATTTTGTGAATCAATGATTTTACGTACAGGGTATTGGCAAAGTAGACTGGTCTGCACATTGGCTGAATTCCAACCAATTGAGAATTGAACGTATCTAAAATGCACTAATTACATTTGTTTATACGCATATTTCAAAAACACCCTGTATATCTTAGGTAATCACTCTCGGTCTTGCGATAACCGTTCACTAGTCCGCATCGTACGCATTAAATAGATGGGAAAAATGTTGTCTGCGTTCTTTTAGAATTTTAGATGAAAGTGAGTTCACTTACCGAGTAGAAGCGTCTAGGCATAGACCGCCAGTAAATCTGATAAGATTTCTCGAGAGGGCAACATTTTCACTCCAAACGACAAATGCGGATAATGTCAGAACGAAATTAGAAAATTGAATCGTTGTACTTGTATTGTTCGAGTGGTGATGCTGATAAAATAAACCGATTTTGGATTACTTTTGGTTAACAACCAACATGAATCAACGACGTGGTAGCTTTAATAAAGCTGCTAATTTATTGAATACAAAAGTAACAAAGCCGATTAAAATAATTTTACTAATCATTCATTCTAAACATTAACAAAGTTACCACGAAAGATGTTTATAAAATGCAATTAGCTGCGGCAATTAGTACGATGCCACGTCAAACTTTTTGTATTGCTTATTTTGTCAACGCTGGACATTAGAAGACAGAACCCCAAAACTCTCGATTTTCATGTTGTTTAATTATTATTATTAACGTGTTTTTAATAACTCAGCATCTTGTTTTCTTTACTATTATTGTACTACAGGGTGAGCAACAATAACTGTGTGAGTTGGCAAAAAAAAATTTTACATAAAATTTTCAAGACTGTGAATTGTACCTATTTTGGTTTGTTTTATTGATATTATTGACAGCTGGTATACATTTCAAATTTAAACGTCTTGGTTTTTGTAATCTTTTATTAATAAAATGGTTTTCTCGTTGGAACATGACATAAAAGTCACCAAAAATCACCAGAATTTATTGCCAACTCAATCAGTACCTACAGTCGGAACGTTATAGATATGGATTGGGGACTTGTCGTTAAGTTGGCACTACCAGCAAAAGTAACTAGGCGCGCCAATAAGGTTATTGGAATTTATGACAGATCTCACTAATGTACAGTTCAATCATAAGTTTTAAGCGACCTTGAGTTTGACAATCCATATCCAAAACGTTTCGAGTATACTTGTTGCTCACACGGTAGTATGGTTATGTTCCATTTTTGAACTAACAAATGGTCCAACGAATCAACAGTTTTCATAGGAAGATACAATTTTCGCCAAAAGTAAAAAAGACAAATAATTTGTCAGTCACTTAAAGAATAATAAAGAATAAAAATGTCTTCTTAATATTCTTGATGTTATGCTTCGGTTTTTCTATGGTGTCAAAAATATGATTGATAAAGTTAATGTAATGAACAAGGATCAAGTTGTTTGAGTTCTGATGACAGCAGCAATAACTGAAAAAATTACTCTAAGCTGTGACGGATGCTATCAGGTTGGAATCGCTGTTGACAATTAAGCATTTATGGTTGTCAAAACATGGAGGATTATTAAGATTTAACAGACTTCATACCAGTTATAATTTGATGGGTATTGTGAGTAACACTGCCAAATACCAGCAGGTGCCACGCGTTTTATGGTTAAATACGTCCGCTCTAATTTGTTTTTTTTCTTCTGCTCGCACGTTGCAAGTTCAGCGTTTGCAGCTCGTGTAATTTCTAAATTGAAAACATTCTCAGGTTCACTCAGAGAACACTTCTTCAATTTAGTGTAATTGATATAAGATTTAAATTGCATCTACTCCAATTTTTATCAAATTAAAACTCAAACTTTTTGAAGAAAGAAATGTATCCTTCGACTTCACGCGGGTGAATTTCGCTGAACACATTAACAGTACAAACCATAAATTTATCTGAGCGAAGTCAAGGCTACAAGCTATTATTAATTCATTACAAAGATTATAAATAATGCATTTTCTACCACTTTTAGGCTTCTTTATAAGTCACATTTTCGATTTGCCCCTGTGCAGCAAGTTAAAATAGATGATCACTGTCACTTTACCACAGTAAAACTACGTCAAACGGTCTATGAGAAAAGCAGTTTTCACGTAGGTGCGGATCAATCAACGATAATTTCAATGTTTGGCTACAGACAACACAAATAAAATACAAATTAAAAACAAACTACTAAATTATAATGTACTCGTAAGTTTAATATCAAATTCCTCAAAAAATGAAATCATGTGGACATATAAAAAAATATGAGGCCATAATTTTGATTTTCTTAGAAATTAACATTAATGTTAAACACTTTTTTTTAAATGGCTACTAATAGATATTTTTTTAAGTTTCATTTTGTAGAAATATATGTAGAAAAATTAAATATTCAACAGAAAAAATAAATGAAACATGGGACAAGTGATGTATGATGCATATTTACGTAGATATTCACCTTTCCTGTTCGTGATATGTAAATCACATTCTGATTGCTTCCAAAGCAGACACCAATTACTTTATTTTCGATGATTTTATTATGCATAATTTAATGAGTATGAAACACACTGTGAATATTAACCATCAAATTACTACACTGAAAAAAGCTCAAAGACATCTCAATCTTCGCAAGGAAAGATGGAATTAAAATGAAATAGTTTACATAATTTTTTATTGTTCCGGTTGCTACTGTGCCAAAAATTTGGTATCATTAAATTTTTTCTTTCCCGTTGAGTTTTTAAAATATAAGTCAGGTCAATTTTATTTTTTTTAAAAACCTTTCTTTTATTGTAAGTTTTCCATTTCTTTCCGTTTTCACAATGAAATTTCAGAAGAAATAAATTCTACAAGGTTATTCACACAAGAGTCTGCGCCTGACATGCATGCAACCCAAATTACATTTAGACACCCTGGTTTTTATAATAGCCCTGTATAGTAAGAAAAAATACTAACAAACAAAATTATGTACAAAAAATTACCCTCAGTTATAATATCCGCTGAAAAAATTGCCCCCAAAACTCTTATTGCATTATGATTAGATAGCTATTGTGAACCCATTATTATTAAAGAAATACAATAAAAAATTATGTGGAATGTAAATGTTACAGTAGGGGGTTTTATTCAGAAAAAACTTATTCCTAATTAAAATTCATTGGATTGGATAATACGAGTATCACGTCGATTTTAATGATTAAAATAGTGAAGAGTTTTATACGGACCATGTGAAAATTAAAAATTATAATTATCGTACCTTTTTGTTCAAAACACTTAATTTTTCTGGAGTTATTATTAGTTATTCATTATCTTAGAGCGACAATTTAGTAGGATAGGAAATAATGCCCTTTGGCATTGACTGGACTACTATATTGTTTTCGCATGTTTTCTAAATCTTCCGATTCTTGAGTGGTTTATATTTTTGAGGGATTTTCAAAAATCTCAATTTTTAATGGATTTTTTTTACGGTTTTAAAGGGTTTTTAAATTATATTTCAGGTTTAAAAAGAGTCCAAAACTCGGAAATTCAATTTTTATTGTTTTTCCACTTTCACGTGGTTATTTAAATTATCCTCAATTTTGAAGGGTCTGTTTTTTGGTGTGACAAAGGAGGTTTAAAAAATTATTATTTTTATGCGCTTGCTAATGATTTTCTGAAGTTTCCAATTACTCCTGATCCAGAAAACAAAATAAATACAACAATCTTTATATGTTTAAAATTTTCCAATTTCAAAAAATATGGAAGAGATTTGTTTCACACTTCCCCAAGGATTATTTTCTTGTAATTTTGTCACAATTTATATCCAAGATTTTGAGCTTTTTATCAAATTTTTAACAATCTATGAAAGTGCTTAATTTGAAGCAGTATAAAGATTTTTGAAAATTGTATGTACTTTGTTCCAAAGTGTCCAATTTGACCTGGTCCAGAATTAACATTTACTACCTGTTTTGTTTTGTTTCGACCAATCTGAAGCCTAAATTTGATCGAAATTCGTATTAAACCTCCGCTTAGTTCATACGTTATCCTGCACTATGCGTCTCTTCTGTGGAAGCGTTTTGAATTATTTATCCAGTCGACCGTTCCAGTAATTTAAATATCATTTTACTTCAAAAAGTGCATGCGATAAAGTTTACCGTAGAAAAGAATAAAATATCGTTATTTTCAAAGCAGCAGTTTAATGCATCATCTACAGATGACAAATGATGAACATTTCCATTCATCATAAGAAGGATGAAGAAGAATCTTTATTTATATCTGACGATACTTCACAAATTCTTTACGCCGTCATAAATCCCTGTCTTCATAATTCTCTTTTAAAAGCTTCACCTTTATCCTGTTACCGTGTCCCATTCAACTTTCCGTATTTTGATAATTGTTTTTTATCTGTTCGACAGATAGGCTCCTGCCAGACTCCACATCATGTCTCTTCTGGACCCCTCTCTGCTTGCTCCAATTGATTCATTTGCGTCAGGTGTGCCCGCCGGAAGGGAACAGAGTTAATGAAAAAAAACCCAACCATAACGAACTTAATTCCATAAGTTCGTGCAGGAGGCTCTCTATTTCAGGGCTGCATTAAATATCAAAGGGTCCATCTCGACCACGGTACGCTGATTACATACTACAAATACCGGGTTTATGTTCCCTCCAATCTATCAAGCTAAAAACTACATGAACCATGTCACTCTCGGCTCTTTAATCAAATGAAATGACACATCAATCGGCGCACCAACAAAGCAACGAACATAAAAAGTTATCCATGCTGTATATGTATATACGGCCTACATAAACGCGGGTTAGTGGCCTTTTGCTTCGATACGCTATCGGATCCACCATGTGTACCAAGTATTTAAATCCGAACCTTATCGAATTTATTAGTGCAGCGCAAAAAAGCAGCGGAGCTTTATCCAAATTTTGCGAGATAATAACGGCAGTTGCAGTTGCGCCCCCGAGGCATAAATTAATTACGCTACCCCTAAAGCAGGACAAATGGACCATTATCTGTTATTGTTGTTCCGTACAACTACATGGGGCCCGGTCTACCGTGTAGATGTGTGTGTCAATTGCACCGTTTGTTGCGGAAATTATTAACGCATTCTGACTGAAACAGTGCACTCGTTTCGGGATTACTGCGAAAAAATTCAGCCGTTATGGAAATCGAGGCGAGTTTATAAACATGATATTATCGGTAAATTACCGGAAATGGGTTTATAAGGAGACTGCTAACAGGAATTTCTATGGTGATGGCTATTATTCCAATTATATTATTTATTCTTCGATAAGACCGGTGAAAAGCGCTCCCGTTGAATATTTTAACTTATTTGGAGGAGTAGACGTCCATGTAAAATATTAAATTGGTGTATGCGCCAGACTGATTAATTAGTTTAGTATTAAAATTTATTAGACGGTTTTGTCGTTTGAAAATCATTATTGTTTGCTTTCCATTTATTTTATTTGCGATTTAAATTATCTTAGAGGGCGATTTAGTGGAAAAAATAAAACACAAAGTAAAATACTCTGTGAGATAAATTATAAATATTTATTCAGCAACAGTCCATCTAAAAGTTCCAAAGCACTGTTTATTCTGTTCTATAAAGGTACACCTACAGGTTGTTTTTAAACTGCTTTTAATTACCAACAGCTTTGCAACTTCCAACGGTAAACAGTTAATTATTCGTTAGTAGTTTATCCAACATTTTATCTAGACTTTTCGTGAAGATATCCGCCAGACTGTTTTATATTTTTACAAATACTTACAAGGAAAAATACGAGTACTTTTCCAAATAGTGGAAAAGGGTTTTCGTAAATAACTAATAAAAGTTGAATACATGAATAGAGACATAAAGAAGACATACACAAAAAAACAACAGAAGCTGTAAAGAACTTGATACATATCTCTCTCGTGCCAAAACAAAATTACTTGTTTAATCTTACTGGATTATACTTAGTTAAGCATTTGATATTTTGCTAAACTTACATAGTGTGATGACCCTGATGACAAATTGAAAAAAAAATCCAATTTCTTAACTATTTATGGAATAGACAATAATTGTTATTGGCAGTGGCGTACCGCAGGATAATCTCTTGGGACCTCTTCTCTTTTTATATTATTTACCAATAATAAAATATCTACCGACTCGACCTCGTCTCTGTCTTCAATCTCTGGGCTTAGCCCAAAAAATTCACTTCTTTCTACTCTTAATGATATAATCTACGATTTTTCAAACAAGAAATCTAAAATGGAATGGCGAATAACTCCACGTGCATCCGAATCCGAATTTTAATCAATCTTGCTGTTAATGGAACAGATTTAGAAAAGAGTGTAGTAGTAGTAGTAGTCTTTGTAGTTAATAAGATAGTATTTGCTTTCTTAACAGATTTTCCACATTATTGAGACGTTCAAAGAGTGGAGCTGCAGAGTTGCAGTCTCAAGACATTTTTGAAATTCACATCACTGATCTGCGCAATAGAGTCATCAAGTTCATAGTATCATCTATTTTATCATAATATTATAATTTTGAAAAAAAAACCACTGCTGTAATCCCTCTTGGCAATTAATTTGAGCTGTCCGGCCATTTTCTTTTATTCACCGAAGTGAAGTGTTACAAAACACACTTGCTTCGGTTTCATTGGCTCACCCTGTATACTACAGATCAGATTAGGTCAGATGTGTAATTTAAGGATTAGTCTTAAAAGTGAACCTTGTGTTATTCTGCCAGTTACAAGTCACGACGAGGACATTGCTTTAACAGCTTTAACAGAGAACGTTCTACGCAATAAAAATGCACATATTCATTAAAGTAGGTTACCACAAATGGCATAATGCCCAAGTTTAATGGCTAAAGCATTGATGAGGCACAGGATTGAACACGAAACTCTAAGAACATTAGGACTATAGGATTTGCGTTGTTGAGCTTAAGTGACCAATTGTTTAAGTTTGCAGCGACAAAACCACAAAGGAAAGTCCATGTTGATTGAGGAATTGTTTATAGCGAAAGAGACTAATAATTAACAATTGTTTTATCACCCTTTAGTAAACTGCAGTGCAGTCATCTGCGAATCAAAAATATTTCTAGTAAAAGAATTTAAAAGCATAAACAGAATTGTCAAGTTTGTAGTAGAATTACCATAAAATGGTATACCACTGTACCAATTTTTCAAATTTATTTTTTCAAGCTATGAAAAATGTTTTTTAGGTAGGTACTCGGCAGCGCCTCGGCGAGAAAACTGAGACTCAGACGAAAAAGATGCACTTTTTGACCTTGATACATAAATAACTATTATAGTCATCTTTTTTAACTTTCATAATTGGTATTTTTTGTTATTTGTACGTTTTTAAAAATGAAAGAAATCCCGTTGAAGAATAAATCGGCATCTTCTGCATTAACGTCTTAAAATGTAAGCAATTTATGTATTGATAACGCATTTTACAATTAGTTTTGTCAAATACAGAGTGATTTTGGCTTTGAATTGGTTTATTTGATTTAAGTGTTTTTTTATGTTTCAATCACCCTAAATTTAGAAACTGAAGTTAAAAAATTTTTTGGCTGTAGTTTAGTCTAGTTTATTTATGAGGTAGGTATTATATTTTTTATTAAATCTCTTAATATTGGACGTTCAGAATGTGAATAAAAACCAACTTTCCTTTATTATGGCATCGTGGTGTTGCCAAAGTTTTTACAGTTTTATACTCCATGCAGAAAACGTAGCAGGATTTTCTTAGGTTCACCTAAGGAATTATTTTGATGTTTCACTCCAGTAACGAGTAATTGTCTTGTCTAATTAATAAAGAGTATAGTGTAACATTATAAATCTTACCTATTATCGGGTGTTCATTTCAATTTATCATCAAAGTTGGCGTTGAAGAGTCGATTGTGAACGCACCACTCGTCAGTCTGCAGAGTAAAAACACAAATAACGCTAAAAGTGAGGTTAGATTTAAACAGCTGATGCGTTCACAATTGACTGATATAAAGAGCAATTGTCCTGATTGTGAGTATGTGTTACATACACTGTATCCTGAAAACTAGACCTAATAATTATTTTTTGGAATTTATTTCCAATTAGACGATTGACCTAAATTAGCTTATGGCGTTCAGGAAAGGTTTTGACAGTTGATCGGTGCTATTTAAAAGATCGGGCTAATCGTTGACTTGTTTTTTGTTAATAACATTTGTATAATGTTGTGCGCATGCCGTAAGACTGCAGAAAAACAAATTGTTTTTCAGTGTTGTTTTCCAACATCGCTTTTCATTCTGAACGACATCCACTGTTTTGATCTTGTGTATATTTTTAGTAACTCGTTATTTATATCTTGAAGCTGTGTATTTGAATAATTTTTGACACGATAATATTTGCCGTCTTCACGACAAAGTTTGCCTTCACATTGGCTCTCGAATTGTGTATACATCGAGAAAACTAAATTAAGATGTCCTTCTGCATTCTTTACGGTCACTACGTCTTGTGCTAATGAGGACCGATCGTCGAGATAAAATAACTCGAATGACAAAGTAAAACTTCCGAGAGGCAATATTCCAAAAACGTAATGGGCGTGCAGAAGACGTAAAAAATGATTTTTATATTTGCCCGGCTTCCGTGGAAGTCGTCTGCGACCGCAGAGCCTGGTCCGGGTCGTCGTTCCCACTATTTGCGCTTCGATTAGAGGGGCCCATGTAGCATTTGCTGGCACTCCATCGAACGTTACCCAACTGCAAACAATTCACACCAATATCTTTTAGAAACAGCACTTTCCAATTTACTAATCAACAATGCAAACAATGCCGCTCGACGGTATATCGGCGGCTTTTTATAACTCTTCCATAAATTGTCGACTCTGTTTACTGACCTAAGTACACTTTGCGGCGGTAACGGCAAAAATCCACCCAGTGTTGCACTTTAAAACCAGGTAATCCTTTTATGACTCCCTTGCCAGCATCGCAGATATGCATATCTGGAGGTGGTCGAAGTATCGTCGAACAATGCCTGTCTGACGTCAGAGGCGAAGAAGTGAGGGCGGCGCATTGTTAGGTCATCAGAGAACCATTCATATCACTTGGTAGGACAATAGGCTCAAACTCGAGCACGACGTCTTCAAACTAGCACTGCTGCCGACCTGCCAAACCCACTCCTAGTCTAGTGCTCACCGACAGACATGCTGACTCGAATTAATCATCGTCAGTAATTGTCCTTCGAGCTTTGAAGTCTCGCCACTCGAGCGCTGGAGCTTCCTAAAGAACGGAAACATTTATTAGAGACATTCCTTATCATCCTCGGCTCAGTGGCGGTTCGTTGGATTTCTTTTCTGGGAGGGCTGGTCTCAAATGATGCTGGACCCGACGAATAATCCTATCAAACAATCCTTGCATTAAATTTAATTGAATAGAACAATGTCCTATTGTTTGTTATAATTCATTGTATATCAGTCATTATTGTATGGTTTTCCAAAGGATAACGCAACGAGGAAAATGAAAAATAAATGGAAACATGGAACGGAACAAATATTTAGAATATTTATTTTAATTAACACACCACAATTAGAGCGGCTAACAAACTTTTTTGAATTTATAAAATTCAAAATTAGAGTGTGCCTTTTCGATATGGACATTTTTGTGACAATTTTATATTCTCGGTAATTGTTCACTTTAACTACTTGTGGAATTTTCACGTTTTTTCTGGATAGACAGCGTCAGGGCGTCCTCCTAGATCGTGTCCCACCATTCAAACCTTGTGCAAATGCCTTTTTTTCTCTCTTGTTGTGTTTCAAGGTCGCGTCAAGGTCGCGCCAAGTCTTAGTATAACTAAAGGGGAAGGAAAATTTTCATTTGCACAAGGTTTGAGTGGTGGGAAACGATGTAGGAGGACGTCCTGAGGCTGTCTAGCCAGAAAAAACGCGAAAATTCCAGAAGTAGTTAAAGTGAACAATTACCACATTCTCTAAATAATTTTTAGTGTTACAAGAATATTTCTAGATTAAATATAATTTGTTATATAAGGCTGGGATTACACCGGATCAAAATTGTCTTAGTCAGCCATAGTCAAAGAAAACCATCTTCAACAGCGCAAAACAATATACTGGATGCATTGGATCAAATGAGCCACCCCACACTGCATTAGTCATTTTGTCTGAGACAGCTTTGACTAATGTAGTGTTCTACGCTTCCATTTGATCCAATCTATTTGTTCGAGACAGTTTTCTTTGACTCACAATAGGGCTGACTAAGATAGTTTTGTCTGACCCGGTGTGCCTAAATAAACAAGTATGTAATTCATTTGATTTGGGTCTCTAGCACATACAACTTTATTGTCTTCCTAGCTTTGGCTTCTGGTTTTGTTCGCGTATATTTATGAATGTGACAACGTCAATATCAATCTGAATCTGCATTTGAAAATTTTTCCAAATATTCGTGTACATTTCTGGTTGAACCCTCCCCTATCACTGAAGCTTTGTGAAAGAAAAATAAGTTAAAATAAAATAAAAATGACTTAAAAGTTCAAGTTCCTTTAAAAAAGTTAAGTTAACCTAACAAATTACGACAATAAACTAGTTAAGAATTATGGAATTAGAAGAAATCAGGTTAATAATAGTATCTTAGACAATAATAACTAACTTAAAGTAAGGATTAAATAAAAAATTAGCTTCTGACTTTTAGGATTGCAGCGAAAAAATTAAGATTTGACACGACCGCACGCCGCGCCGGCTAGATTAAAATGGACGAAACGAGAATGAGCGAGGTGAGCTCACTACACTGCAATATATTAGGCACAGACTTGTCATTACTGCACTCTCCCTAACATCATACGGTGGTGAATCCAAATTCAGAACACGATCAGGAATTTCCTCTTTCTATTGAATTTTGTTTGCAGAAAATCTATCAATTCGTTTTTGAGTTAAATGAATTCAAACAGTGACAGAAGACAAATATTCTAAAAACTGCAAAAATGGATTCAAAAAGTTCGAAAATTTGTTTAAATATCTACATAACACATTTCAATTTATAGCTTTGCTTCTTCTATTGACTAATTAATTTTCGCTCAAATTTGAAGTTTTTTACCATTTAAAAAATCTTCTTTTTCATCATAACCGAAAAAGTTTCAGAATCAGTGACGTATTAAACATTGAATTAATACTTTTACATATTTCATTACCATGCTTAAAAATAATAATAATCAACTTGCTAAATAAGTATGTAATTTGAATTTTAAAACGAAATGAATACAACCTTTGAAAACGCCATGTTTACCTATAATTTTGTGTAAATGCTTTACTTTATCGCTTCGCCAACGACTTTTATTATTTTTATCAAATAAACAACAGTATTAGCAACGCAGTTTATCTTGTCCTATCACGTATAATATGTATTTTATGGCACGTAAGACACGAAAATGCTCTAAACTTTAAAACTTCTTCAGAAACGAATAACATTTTATCATTTGTGATAGAATTGAAAAACCGAATTTTAAATTTTATTTCTTCATCAAAATATTCAATGTTAAGTCTTCCTCCAAGATGTAGTAAATGTTGTTTAGATGACTGCTATTTATTGTATGCTTGAAACGCAAGTGAAAATTATAATTAAAAAAGTAAACATGGAGGTATAGATTTCTGAAGTCGGCTGTGTCTTCTCTTGGAAGGGATCAAAATTGCTACAGTCGGAACGTTATGGATGTGGATTGGGGACTTGTCGTTAAGTTGGCACTACCAGCAAAAGTAACTAGGCACGCCAATAAGGTTATTGGAATTTATGACAGATCTCACTAATGTACAGTTCAATCATAAGTTTTAAGCGACCTTGAGTTTGACAATCCATATCCAAAACATTTCGAGTATACTTTAGTTCCTCTTTTGAGACTAAAAGGCAAAAATCGTTTTATACAGGGTATTTCACGAGTGATAGTGAGCACTGTGGAAATGCAAATGCAACCCACAATACACTTCCAAAGTAAACGTGGGTATTTTAAATATCGTATTGTTTTAAAATGAAATTATGAATCCATGATGACTCCATGTTTCCAATCATTAACGATGAAAAAACAGACATGATTTTGATTTATGGCGAATGTACCTAATAAAATGCTTCTCCCGTTGCGCATTTATGTAGACATTTTCCCAAAATCTCTACACAGTTAACTATGTTTACGTTTTTTGAATCAAAAAACAAATATCCATGTTAGCTTTGCAAATGTATTGCGGGTTGCATTTTCAGTTCCGTCGGGCTCATTATAACTCGTCAAATATCCTGTAAAAAGGCCGTATAAAAAAACTTTTCAAAATAGATTTCTGATCATAATAGGACCAAGAGTTTCTAATTACATAATATTTATCAAAACTAATGAAACGTCAAACTTCACGCATGATGTAATTCCCCTCATGCAAGGGGGCGAAAGTTAGATTAAATACAAATGCGCCAAACCAAAACACGCCTCCTTTTGTAATCACAACCTGATTTTTTGTATTTTTCAAAAAAAAAAATCAGAAGTTATTTAACGTGGAATGAGTTAATTAGATTGATTAGCTAACTCTTCAGCTGGTAGAAATATTGCACTGTTGTCCCCAAAAGCTCTTCGTTAAACTTAACCTACTTTGTGCATTTCGGAGACAGTACTTCCTAGAATACGATATATGTATAAAACCACCCTTGACTTTAATATAGGGTAAGATTCTTAAGATTCATCCCCTTTAAATACAACTTTTTAGCCGCTGTCAGTGTTACATTCTCTCCAAGCAAAACATTTCATGCAGTGAAGTATTTACACCTCGCTTTAATTTAAATATAACTTTGCATATGATTATCCACATTAATTGCTTTGGGAACACGTCGTGAACGCAAAAAATAATAAAAACACATTTTGAATGTGTTGTGTCGGCAGTGACGACCTCCACTGTGTCGGTTTCTTGTTGGTCCGTTCTCTTCCTCCTGTGCCGCCTCCATTTTCGATACTTACACGGATTTACAACGACAATAATTTCGAACCTATTAAAAAGTTTCTTTTGTGCGGCACCCTCATTGTTCTCTAGCCTTTGTGCGAGATAATGAGCAATTTGTACAGAGAGGATATTAAAGACATCACACGCACGTCCAGCTGACTTTTAAAGTTTAATTCCGACAACACAATGGAGGTACGTTGCGTATATTACCTCCTCAACTTCAGAAGTTTTTCCACGCTACGCTGCTTTATTATTCTACGCTCCACATTTCGTGATAAGCCGCAATGAATGGTAATAGTTTTTCCAAAGTTCAATCCGGAGAAGCGCCGGATCCATTTTTAATAAAGCTTTAAGGATTTAACATCGGTAACCCTCGAAGAGACAATAACATTCTAATCAGCGCTGTTGTGCTTCGCGGGTCAGAGCCAAAGCAAGAACCTCATTAATTTAAATTTACTTATGAATCTAGACAAAGACTTAAAATTACCGTAAATCTTTGGAATTAACTGTAGCACTCCAAATCGCGGCTGGTCTTAAATAAGCGCTTCCGGTGTTCCCAACTTGCATAACTTGGTCCCTGTTCTGATTATTATATCCGGGAAATGTTCATTTACATACTTATTTGACAAGAATGGACAAACTTTGTATAAACGAGGGCTTTCAGCGCTTCACATGGCCCGATTTAATTTTATGTTTTATTTATAGCGGAATTCATTTGAACGCGGTTGTGTCTTGATGACAAGTTTCTTGAATCTTTTTAAAAAGCGTGCAAGGTTGTTTGGAAATGCAAATCTGTTGAGGTCATGCACGGGATCTTTGGATGAAATTCGAACCGGTACAATCTCACCGGATCGGGGTACGAGCTTGAGTGGTCTGGCCGCCGATTATACTAGATTACCATGACAAGGGGTTTACTGCCCCCTCAAACAATGAGGGAGCGCTCGTCAGGATCAGCTGACTCTCTCTGGCATATTGCCGAGCATTAATTATTTTAGATAACCTTTTTCATTCAACCTATAACCGAATTACAGATTAAGGGATACCTACTGTTGATTTTGACGTCACCACCGATCTCATTGATATTCTCAATTTGCGAAGTGGGTCAGAAATGACGTAAAGTGTCGGCGTTTGGGCAAATATAGCATTTTGACATGAATTTATCAGAACGAATGTGGCTCGAACTCGAACATATACTTTTCCTTTCATGCTCAATAGCTCAATTAATGTGGTCAATGCATTAGTTGGTGTTGCACGAATAACAGAAAATAAAACAAGCTTTCATTAAAAACTAACAGTCAATATAGTAGGAAATCGCGAATTTTTTATTCTTTGTAGGACAAAAAAAAATAAAATATTGAAATACATAGATATTGCAGCACAAAATGATTCTAAAACCATAATTATATGTAGATATCGTGTGTTCCACAAAAAACTCACTCGCAGCAAGCCATGACAAAAGTGAAGTATGTCTTAGTATCAGATGTGAAATGAACTACTAAAGTAAATTTATAGGTTATCTGTCACAACTCACAATATGATGAAAATTTGTAAGTAACAAATGAACTACTTCCAATGATCCTAAAATCGACATGACCAGTCTATCTATCTCTATAGTCATGGCTTACTGCGAGTGAGTTTTTATTGGAACACACGATATATTAAAAAAAATTAAACTCTGTAGGTACAAGGTGATTCAAGTTTTACCGCCCGAGCGAAAACACACACTTCTAATCGATTTAAAATTCTCAAAAAATTCAGGAATGATTGTGTAACGCTGTAGAACATTCTGTAAAAATTTCAATTTTTTTAATGAAACTAGTAAATATTTCGTTTTAATTCAATAACCGCTAGATTAATTTACATAATTTTTCACTGAGAGTCCTTTCAAACATTTAGTAAAAATTTGATATCATTGAAATCATGAAAGCGTCACCGGTTTTTGAAATAAATGGAATTCGATATTAAAGTGCAAAATTTACCTATGATTTATTATTAAATTGGACGGTCACTTCCACAATAGAGGTTGACATGGGTTATTTATGGTACTTAAAGGGACTAAAGAATTACTGGAAAAGTTCTCAACAGATGTTTCCCAACAATGAATTATTTATTTATGACACTGCAGTTGTAAATCTTGATCATTTTTCGTTAATATTAAAATTGGAATAATTCAAAAACTAATCATTTTCTTTTGATGCGAATTTCATAAATATGTTCTTTGAATTAATTGTGAATTATGAGCGTGCGCGGATTTTTTTTTTATTTTGGTCAAAATCAATTTTTAAAATTTTATGGCTCTGAATGAAGCAATACTGGAAAATTGATTGCACACGTTTGAAGCCTTATATGAAGGGAATGTAGCCCTAAAGCTTCGTAATTTTTACTAATTTTTTAATAGGGTTAATCGTGCGGGCGGTAAAACTTGAATCACCCTGTACAGTTTCAGATAACTTCTTTCGATATCTATAACGTGAAGCAAAATATCGACTATTTGAGAGATCGCAGTTGTCTACAATTACCTACAATTTAGCTAAGCACCCGAAAAGATGCACCTCATGAAGTTCTATCGGGTGTTCATTTAAATTTCTCCTCAAAGTTGGCGTTGAAGAGTCGATTATGAACGCAGCACAGATTACCACGGATTTTTGCCTTGTTTGTGTTCTTACTCTGCAGACGGACGAGTGGTCCATTCACAATCGACTCTTCAACGCCAACTTTAAGGAGAAATTTAAATGAACGCACGATACGAGCGTACAACAGTTCAAATATCTACCCCTAGTCGTTTAGTTTGAAAAGAAAAATGTAATACTTAAATTAATTTTATTACAATTATTTTTACTGAAATGGAATATCTTCGAAAAAAAACATGTGGCCAGGAATTATCTAACCGTTATACAATCTAACCTTTTTCTGAAATTTAAATTCCATGAGAAACCATGTCTTGAGAAATAAAATTGTACCTGCATGCTTTGTTCTTTCTCCCGATAATATAATCGAATTACCGTAACATGTAATTTTAGAAAATGATGCAATCTTTCATTACGCTCTTGCACTGAGAGAAATTGAAATGTTTTATATAAGTATATCAGGTTTCTGAGGCACCTTGCAAAACTCATGAATTGATCTAAAAATATCTCTTCTAGTCGAAAATTAACAGATACAATAAGAAATTTACAAAAAAAATTTACAAATTTACAAGTTAGATAATTATTGGGTTGTTTTTATGCAAATATTAGAGAGCAAGTTTTTTTTACGAATTCCAAACAAATTTATGAAAAATTGAAAATTGAGTACATATTTTTCTTTCGGAATATCAGAATAAAATGTAGGAAGTGGTGAATTCTTTAATCAATCTTTTAAATTTATTATTTCTTTAGTTTATTGTTTTTTAGACCTCTGAATAGTTTCCAAATGGACGAAAAGTAACTCTTTTTCGGCCGCACTTTTTCGGCCGCACTTTTCTGACCCTGGACCCTGGCGCCATCTGTTGGTCTGTTTAGTAAGTTAACAACGAAACCGACAAAACCGAGTAAACCGACTGAAAACAAATAAATATTTGACAGTTAAATATAACCAAAGTATTTTATTTGCCCGAAAAAGTGTTGTATCGTTTATTTCTGGTGCTTATTTGGGACATAATAAGAAAGTGAACCTTCATATAATCGACAGCAACAGCGTGATGAAAAAATGTGTAATACAACAGCAAAAGTGATGAATAAATGTCTAATACGCCGCCGGACATCGCAGATGATAAACGCAATAATTATTGTCCTGTCACCTAAATAAGAACATATGTAATTGTATTGCAAATACATAGTAAATTTCTCGTTTTGTCAGTTTCGGCCAGGTATTTTGAAATCTGAAACTCTGTGCACCGCTGCTGACAAATCTAATCTGTATAATCAATTGCCGTCGGTACATTTGAATCGCATAATGTTGCGAGTCTTACACCGCAACCCCATCAAGATCTTTTCTATACCATTAAGTTTAAAGGCAAGAAAGGAAATGTCAATAACGGGATTGATGGAATCGGTTTTAAAAGTCTTGCGAATTTTAAAAGGAGATATTTAGATAGAGCACAAAGCAATTTAGACAATATAGGAGTGTTATAAATAACAAGCACAAAGACCTTATCAGGTGATCGAATTTCGTTGTGACAGGAGGGTAAGTAACATTTGAAACCTTGAACCGTGGCGTCTATTTTTAACATCGTCTATTAATTTTAATTGATTAATTAATAAAAGCTGAAAAATGTTTGAATTTTTTTATATTAAAATGTTATGAAATAATAACATAATAATAAAGGATTCCTTTCATGTCACTCTTCATAACGAACACAAGACTTTTATTCAAGAGGTAAATTCTTTTTAGTTTTTTCTTCATTACATGGGGAATTTTCTACACCTGAGTCCACATAATGTCATAAATTTGAAGGTATTTTTGTGAGGAGGTAGTTTACTTAGTCGTAAATTAAGGTCGGTATTCGAAAAGCAATTAATCCGGCGATCGAGTAATCGAGTAATAGATTGGTTCCTACTGCCCACAAATCATGGTGCGGCCGGTCCCAACAGAACAGAACCCTATTGAAGATAATTGATAAAAAAAGTTCGGCGTGCTATAGTTAAAGCAAATTTTTCAAGAGTTGTTGTATCACGTGACCTCAATTAACGTTTTCCGAACGGAAAGAAAAGCTCCATTTCGCGTTTCCCGAAGCGGTGCCGCTGGCAGTCCCTTTTGTGAAACGAATCTCCATCATGACAAGACCCATTCATATCAGTATCTCCACAGACGTATCAAAATCTCGCATTCATGCCATTGTCACGGCTATCTGCGATCTGCGACGGAGCCTCGCCTGCTGCGACCCGGAGCACCGTAATTATGCCGATGCAACAACGGCTAATGGCCGGCGTGCATTATCGAATATTGACGACGCTTTGTTTCGCCATACATAAATCACGACCCACGGGAAACTACCCTTTAATCCATGCATGACGGTGAATTTTTTAACGGCGCGTTAATTAAACCCCGCACAGGTTAGAACTGCAACATGGCGGAGAGGTAGAGCTTTCGGCCGGGGTTTACTTTAAATAGGGCCATTAATTTCGCTAGAGATTATCTGAAAAAACGTATTAGTCTAACAAGGTCAGAACTACATGCTTCGTAGGTAAACTAATTATATTTAATTGCCCGACCTCCTAATTGACGTTTTTCATGGTGCCCCACGATACCAAAGGCGGCGAAAGCTCTTTTCCTAACTAGAGAAATTTCGCTTCATAAATTACTCATGTTCAAGATAAATAGGGGACCCATTATAAATATACAAACAAGCGCTTGATGTTTTTATAATAACCAGATGTTCACTACAGGGGCGTTATCTAATAGAGCGAGTAGTCTCATCCTGTAGTTTCATTTTAAATTTTATGGGTAGCATCAGGTAAGTGCAAGGCGAAACACTTGCTTTGCTCTCGACGTTAAAATAATGATCATAAAGAAAGGATGAAAGAAAGGACTGTAATGAAGGAAATAATAATAGCTTATGGTTTGTCTATGTAAAGGTGCATTCAGACATGACGGACCAGCACGAACGAACAATTCTAGTGGTAGTTTGGACACGTAGACCAACACGAATGAGCACCAATAAGTATGAACAATCACGAACGGACATAGAGAATAGCGGTCTGTTTCTGTCGGTACATCAAAGAGCTTTGCCTGTTCGTGTTCGTTTGTGTCCGTCTAGTGCGGACTTAGCTTAATCATACACTAGTCGTCTTGTACAGTTAGGAAACAGTGGCAGAAATGGTTTAGAACAAATTCACTTCACAGTGATATTTTTTTTCTAATGAATCGAATATTTTGTTTATTTGAGTGATGTTATTTAAATCACTAATGAGAGTATTGGAAACGGTGCTTTTTAGATAAGGCCAAATAAAAAATATATATTTAGTATCGAAATAAATTTTATTGTCAAATGCAAGCGATATCATTTCTATGAAAAACATTACAAAATCTGTTGATAGACGTATTGTTGCCAAGCAACAAGTTTGAGAAAGAATCTGGAGAATTATATGCCATTCACGATGTTTTGGCATAAGGGGAGGCCATGGAAAAAGTGCATTTAAGTTGGCAGTAAAGCCTGTCTGTTGAATTTGGTTATGGTTTTCTAAATTTGAGGTTATAAACTGCGTCATTGTCTAGTGCATTGTTGTCAGTTTTACTAGTTTGCAATAGAACAATACTCACACATTTTTAATCCAATTTTACAAAACAGGAAACTGACTTGAACATACTACAGAATAGTAGGGACCGGGACCGAAAGACGAAGTGGCTCCTGTTAATTTATGCACCACTTAGATAACCCACCTATACAGTGTCTTAACCAACCAGTTAGTAACTTCTCAATGAATTTTTCATTTTAACCAAAACATTCCTAAAACTAGATTGTATAAAATCTTGTACCTACTTATTAAGCCTTACTTTATTCGAATCTTTCTGCAAAATATTTACACACCCATTGTCTATGACAAAAAAGAACAAAACTATTCAACTTCCATAATTTCATTAGTAAATTCTGAATCATTACCTGCATCAAAATCCCAATCAAATTCCGAGTCAGATTCTCCTAATGAAATTATTAAAGGAAGAACGTTTTCAAATGAAAGATTTCACATTAATTTTGCCCAATCTTCCGAAATAAGTTCTTCACAATATCAATCACAGGATCAAGCCATAAATTCACAACTCTATCGCGAAGTTATAATAGGTGTTACAAAAACCCTGTGCCATTTCAATTGGGTCGTTGTTTCTTCCTGCTACATATTTATCTTGTACTCACCTACGATTCAATTTATACACAAAAAAAAAACTTGACTTCATTGTAACTTACTGAAAATATATCCTGCAGTCTAATACAAACACCATCAATACGTTTTAAAGTCGCTTAATTATGATTACGGTAAATTCGGCAACATGTTACGTTCATTTTGATAGGTCCGCATGTCAGGCACTTTAGTGACAGCAGAGATGACAGAAATCAAACATGTATCCAACGTTAAAAAATGAAATCATAGCCTCCCCTTATGCCAAAACATTATGAATGGTATATATTTTCAATTTATTCTCACTGCACTCTCGAGGGGTATTCGGAGGATTATTTTTTTCATGAGTACAAAATAAAAAATACAAAAAAAAAATTTATACACTACTCAAAAAATAAAAGTAGTCACTTTTTTGAACTTCGATATTTTTTTTATATTTTAAGGGATTTGAATCAAACTTGGAGTGTATATTGAACCATCTTTTATTAAAGAAATTACAAAATTGTACGCGAATGCTCCTTGTTATAATCAACTTAGAGCCTCAAATGTTCGAACAATACAAAAACTAAAATGAAAAAAATCACTTAAGAAGAAATGTTTAAACAGACTTTGGACCATTTTAGTCTTAAACAATATTAGATCATTCTGACAGTTCAGTAACATTTAAAAGAAGCAATGGCTCAGCAATTAACGTTGACAGAAGTTAATAGAGCTGTACCGTTACGCGAACGACATTCACAACTTTATGTTGCCAAACAGCTTGGGGTTGTGCAGGAAATTGTGTGGAAGCTTTGGAAACGATACCGAAAAACAGGTACCGTAACAAGGCGAGCATGCACAAGTCCAAAGAGTAAAACTACGGCAGGTGATGAGCGTTTTCTGCGATTGCAAGCCCTTCGAAATCGCACACATACTGCGCGGAACCTGCAAAAACATCTAGTGAGGACAAGAGGAACAAGAATTAGCGACCAAACAGTCTGCAATAGGTTAAGAGAGGCTGAATTGAGAACAAGACGTTCTGCAAAATTGCCCAAATTGACCAGAGAACATCGTTAAAGAAGTTTTGAATTTGAAAGAGAACACTTAAACTGACAACTTCGTCATTGGACTCCTGTCATGTTTAGTGATGAGTCCAAGTTTGTTCTGTCAAGTAATGGTGAAGGTGTAAGAGTCTGGAGGAGGGCTTTAGAACATTTCATGTCAAATACAGTGCATGAAACCGTCCCTTTTGGTGGTGTATCCATAATGGTGTGGTGTGGAATAACAATAAACATTCGCAAGGACCTTATTTTTCTTCGCAATGGTGGCCTAACAGCTCGAAGGTACATTGATGAGATTTTAGAATGTCAAGTGATCCCAAGAGCAAATGTTGTTGACAAAATTTTGTTTTTATGCAAGGTAATGCCAGACAGCACATTACTCACATCGTCACTGATGATCTTGATGATCACAGTATCCGTAAAATGGATTGACCCGCATGCAGCGCAGACATAAATCCACTCGAACATGTTTGAGAACATTTAGGGAAACATGTTCGAGGATGTCCAAATCCTCCAATTACAACTGAACAGTTGGCATAGGCTTTAGTTGAAGAACGGGTCAATTTTCCCCAAGATGGGTTGCGAAGGCTTATTCGAAGTCTGCAACGACGTTTGCCAGGCAAGAGGAAGCCACACCAGATATTAACATCACAATTGGTACAAATTAGCCAAGTTGTCAGACTTTTTTTAATCCAATTTGATTTCAAACTCTTTATTTTTGCACATATTAGTACATAGATGTTAGTAGTAGGTTGCTCCAGTGTCCCTCTGTTTTTAATTTGTTAAAATAAGTTCAATAATTAATGGTTCCTTACATAATCCAAGTTTGAACGAAATCTCTTAAAATACATATAAAAAAAATTTCGAAGTTCAAAAAAGTGGCTACTACTATCGCACTGAATCGTTTTTCGTTCATTTTCAACAATTGATGACACTTACTGTCAAATTGAAAAATACGTTGTCACTGAACAAAAATTAAAACAAAATACGAACTATAATTATTCTCACTTGGATAATAGGGAGTTTGCGGTAGCCCATTTTCTGTTACGTTATACGAGAATTTTTTCTCTCTCTTTCGCTCCTTCTTCCCTCTCCTTCCCTCCAATACCTGTTTTCTCTCTCCTCGTTCCACCTCTAAATCTCATCATCATTTTTCTTTCTTATGCACTCTCTCTTCCCAGGTACTCCGGAATCTTCTCTGTCATACGCCTCTCATATTTCTTGTTGTATGTAGATTCTTTGATTCTTCCCCTTCTTTCTTACTTGTCTGTGTCTTTGTCCCTTTCACTCAACTCTACATTCATACATCTTCCTTTTGATCTTAATCTTTCCACTTCTTCACTGGCATATTCGTTTCTCTGATAATATTTCTTTCTCTTCTCCGTGTTTTTTTCTTTTCTCTCCTGCATTACGTTAATATCCTGCATTTATCCCCTCCATCCATTTTGTCTTTGCCCATCTCTTTCCCGCTTTTACTCTGAGCCTATTCCTCTTACACTCTTGCCTCACTACGTAACTTGGCGTTTCTCTGTCTACTCCTAGCACCCCTCTCAAATTTATTTATTTCTATTGCTTCCTTTATGAGTACTTGTCGGAAGTTCATTGTTCTGTCGAGTATTTGAGTGTCTGGTATGGCTATTTTATGTCCGGTTCGTCCTATGTAGTAGCTTTTTGAAATGTTTGCTACAAAATTAGAATAATTGTGAATGCTTCACTGGTTTCATTATAGAAGGTAAATCGGGGTATTTTAGGATATGCTTTAACTTGAGGTGTGATTTCTGTTATGTTTGTCTGACAGAATTGACACTCTGTTGAATGAGCTTTTGGTTCTCTTTAGTCTACTAAAGTATTGGAACTGCAAAAGACATATGACGAGAAGCATTTGCTCATCCCTTAAGAAGCCTAACACACTTATACAGCAGATATGAAGGCCCGATTCTCGTCTTAGTCGCCCACTTTCCAATAAAATAAAAACGATAACACTGTTTAAGAATGGGGTAAAGTTATGCTTTTGAGCTTTAAATATACAGTGTGGAAACTACTTATGGAATAAATTCAGTAATTTCAAAACTAATGACATTTGTCGAAAACGCTGAAACAGGTCAATTTTTATTTCTCATAGTGTTTATTTTAAGTTGGTTCACTTGTTCATGACGTCATCCATTTTTGAGTTATGACGTCATTAGCAATTTTTTTAAATGACAATCCCCACTTTTTTCTTCTGTTTTTGATAAACCTTCCTACTACCTAAACGATAAATGAAAAAAATTATTGGCTTACATAACAATTTTTTTGAGAAAACGACAAATTTTATGTAAAAATTTTAATTGACCTCAAACAAAAACAAGAAAATATCTAAAGTTAACAATAAAATGTTACGCAAATGTTGAAATTGTCCCCCGCCAACCATTTGGCACTCACCGACACTTTGTACACTTCGCTCAATAATGTCACGGCTGATTTGTTCCATTTCAGCGCAAATTCTTTGCCTAAATCTTCTAAATTGTTTGATCTATTAAAATAAATCTTTTATTTTATATAAACCCATACAAAAGAATTTTTACATTAAAAATTATACATTAAATTTTTGAAGTAAAATTTGTCATTAAAAAAAAAATTGTTATATGTATAAGGTACCAATGTTTTTCCATTCATCGTTTAGCTAGTGCGAAGATCTATCAGAAAGAGAAGAAAAAAGTGGGGGTTGTCATTTAAAAAAATTGGTGATGACGTCATACCTAAAAAATGGATGACGTCATGAACAAGTGAAGCAACTGAAAATAAGAGAGAAATAAAAATTGACCTGTTTCAGTGTTTTTTACAAATGTCATTATTTTTGAAATTACTGAATTTATTCCATAAGTAGTTTCCACACTGTATATTAATTGGCCACACACGTGACAGAAAATCTCACAACAAGATTTATTTAAGTCACTGTAAGTACTACTGTAATGTGGGTGATAGGAAACAACAACAGGGAAACAAAATATGTAAAAATCAGAGTCAACTTTTTATGAGAAAAGCTTTGTTAACCAATCTAATGGGCTATAGACATCAATTACCTTGGAAGAGATATAAACACTTTATTCACAATGCACGTGTAAGTATATTTAACAAAAGATCTACAACAGCAATAAATGCAAGAGTTAAATAAGTTCGAAAACTTTCAGGGTAACCTAATAAAGATGCAAATATCAAAATAAAAAAATTATTCTTTTCAAATTTAATTAAATGATTGCGTTTTCTTTGTCACTCAGTATTTATTCTCTTAGGCAGTTTTAATATTTTATTCGTTAAATTGTCTACTTGTGTCTTGATAAGAAGCTTTATTAGACACAGCGAATGGGAAGCGATCTAATACCATAAGCGACTTAGAGAATGACCATATACATGAGTCACGATAATATTTCTTTCGGAAAGGACACCCGTCCGGATATCGATTACCAAAACTCAGTATAACCCACAACCCCTATTAATCAAGAAAATTTAAGAGATAACACTTGCTACTTTAATTGCATCCGTTTTATGGGTTTCATTATTTAAACTAGAGACCTTTAATTTAGAGCAAATCGAGCGTGAACAAGTAACTTCTGTAATTCGAAAGAGCTATAACATGTCGGCGATATACATTAATAACAAAGATAACGCACCCAGCACACATTAAAGAGAAAAGTGGAACTAAACTAAAAATTAATGACAGAAGTTGGGACCCAGTCGTGAGTGCTTTAAATGATACGAAAGTAATAAACGTAAATCGAAAGATAACTGCAAAATCACTGCATATAAAAAAATCATTGAACATAAAGTCTGTCTAAATTCTAAATTTCTAACACTGCATTCTACGTTAGAAATACATCCGGCAACACTGTTTGGTGAAAAATGCCTCAGGTTGCATTGGATGATTCAAAATGATTGTCGATAAGTATGGCAACTATGTACGAAAATGTATGTGGCAACTGTGTGGGTGGGGTAGATTTGACATTTGTATGATATAAGGGTACATTTGATTTTTTATATCATTGCACATTGATTTGACAATTTTCAAAATATTGCCACATACATTTTCGTACATAGTTGCCATACTTATCCACAATCATTTTGAATCATCCAATATTTGTGAGGTTATCATTCTCTGTGTCGTTTTTACAACTCAAGATTTCAGAATAAAGGAAAAGTACGGTGCCAACTTTTTTATCTCTTCGAAGCATTTTACTAGAGCATTTTTCATTTTAGCGTCAAGTAAATTACGTTGTTTTGTTTTCGAATAATGTTTAAAAAATAATTATACATATGTATTGTCAACTTTGGTTATAACAATCCCCGATTTAGAAATATTTTTATTTTGCCAAATTAATTCAACAGGTGTTGGAAATTTAGAATTGAGACAGAGCATAGGAAATATTTCTACATAAGCAGTCATTTCAACAAAACGAAACCTAACAACCGGAACAACGTATAAATGCATTTCGTAATTGGTGCAAATCACGAGGTCTGCAGCAAACACGGTGAGCCATAAAATGCGCAACTATGAAAGTTTGAGTCAACTTTTACGCGTTTGCATTTTCAGGCTCGGCTCTGAACAAACATTAAATCTCACTATTTACAGGTACAATAATAAAGATCAAAGCGAGCGCGTTTGCTTCTCTACATAAAGCTCTAAAAGCCGAAAGTGGGAAAAGTATAATAATTTAATTCAACAGTCGGCGAGGCGACGAATGTTCAAACTCAAACGAACCGGCTTTGTACTTAACGTCGTGCAATTCGGGACCTGCAAACCGTATTAGTTTTATGGCAATATAGCACCTATAAAATAAAAACAATTGTTGAATCGTAAAAAGTAACGGTACAAGATTATATCGGTCGTTTGGAGGCAAAGTATTGAAAAGAATTAACTTTTGTTGTGTTTGTTTGGTTCGTGTTCCCTTCTAGTTAGCCAGTTTGACTAGACTTCTGTGAATTTTGGCTATAAACGAGTTTATGCATCCCAGGCACGCAATATTCAACTAATAATTTATTATTTTATAGCGTCCGTTTATTTTTAATCTTTTGCTTTAAAAATATACGTACGAAGAGCCATCTCAGAAAACAAATATACCGATATGTGATGTGCGGATGTATCCCTGAAAAACAGCACAAATATTTAGAAACTCGCTCAATAGAACTATAATTCCTTGTCTTTTATTGCGTTTCCAAACAGTGTCACTAAGATAATATTTTTCCTAATTTTATTGAAGAATTGTGTACATTTACAATGCATAATTTTGCATGTACGTACTTCGCTGAAGGATGCACGAAGACATCTTGAAAAATAAAATTACCCTAAATCTCTTTGCGTCACGCTTTTATTTCGTAAAGTGTAACTCGGTGTTCAATCGCCCCTATCTAGAGGGATTGACGGTCTTAGTTGTTTAACTGAACCAAGGGAAGTACAGTGAGCGGCAAAAGTATGGAATAAATTCCTTAAAAATTAAACAAAATTTTTTTTAAAAAAATCTTTGGACAGGTCAACTTTAGTTTATAAAAATACAGGTTTTAGTACCAAAGAAAATTCCAAGCAGTCAATTGTTTTCGAGTTATGACGTCATCGATACTTTTTTTAAATGGAAACCCCCTATTTTTTTTCTTGATTCTGATAGCCCTTTTAATTGTCTAAACGCCAGTATAAAAATTTTGTTATCTTACATAAGGAAATTGTTGAGAAAAAAAATAATAAAGTTGGAACAAATAAATTTTATAACGAACAAAAACAAGTCAAAAACTGTGTTACTAAGTACTTAAAATTATGGAATTAAATGTTTGAATTGCCATCCCCCAGCTTGTTGACAATAAGCAAGTTTATGAAGAAATTCCCCCTGTTTTAGTTTTAACCCCGCATCCAATCAAAATTAAAATTTCTATACGTTGTGTTTCTGTTAAATGAGTCATTTTCGAAAACGTTTTGTAAAACAAATAACACATACGAATGAAATTGACAGTAACATTTGACTGTTTGATTTACCTACTTGATTTTTTGACTTGTTTTTGTTCGTTATAAAATTTATTTTTTCCAACTTTATTTTTTTTTCTCAAAAATTTCCTTATGTAAGATAACAAAATTTTTATACTGTCATTTAGACAATTAAAAGGGCTATCAGAATCAAGAAAAAAAAATAAGGGGTTTCCATTTAAAAAAAGTATCGATGACGTCATTACTCGAAAACAAATGACTGCTTGGAATTTTCTTTGGTACTAAAACATGTATTTTTATAAACTAAAATTGACCTGTTCAAAGATTTTTTTGAAAAAAATTTTGTTTAATTTTTAAGGAATTTATTCCATACTTTTGCCGCTCACTGTATATTAATGGGTCGTTTAATGAGATCAGGGGTGGAAATAATTAGAATTGTAAAATTATTAACATAGAAGATTTCGATTTTGCGATCTCCTAAACAGTAGGTGATGTGTTGTGTTGTCATTGGCTAATTAGTTAACTTAAGAGTATCTTATTGTTGGGTATCAAACCAACATTAAATTCTGAACAAAGCAAGGGAAAGGCTTATCTGAGCTTGTAAATGTTCTTTATGGAGATTCTTCCGTTTTATATTTCATCAAAAGGAAGGGGTGAAACAGTCCCCTACAGAAACAGGTGTACCGAAGGAAAAGTACATCAAGGAATTTCTGCGGAATTAGTTAACAAAAAATATTATTATGAGAAAGAAATATGAGTAAAGATTAATTAATTCCAAATTCAAGGCACTTTTACGGGTATAATTTACAGCTTTTTGGCTAATTCCAAGACGCAACTTCTTGCGAATTTCACTCAAAAAATCTAGTGAGTCGAGAAACCTGTGAACAGATTTTATTTTACTTTAGCAATTAACGTAAACTATGTTAGTCCAATCAAAATGGGTCCAAGATGCTTTAAAAATATTCTGCTTTATATAAAGATCCAAACATCTAGAAACAATTAACCGATTTCTTAAATAAAGAAACTAAATGAAATAATGATTGAAATAACGAATCGAAAATATATGAAAACTTACATGAACAGTGAATAATAAAGGAATGTAGTGTTGGTAAAAATTTCATTAAAATCCTTCTCCTTCTAAGAAAATATATGAGTATTTATGTATTTATGAGTATACGAATGATCATCAGATTATAAAAATCATTCTGAATTATCATTCAATTTTTGAAATTATCCGATTTTCCCCTTCACTTCATTACACTGCAGACTGCAGCAAATCTTCGTTAACGAACTGTGGAGACCACACGAACATGCTCATGACGATTATTTGTTCCTTTTAATGCGTGGAGGTTGACCGACTCTAGGCGGAATAATGGTCAAGTACATACACGGCAAATATTCGTCCAAGAATACGAATATTATATCGACGCTTTCGCGATTCATAGCGAGCATCGAAAATTCGTAGACGAATAACGCACGAGTGGAGCCGTGGTATTTAATAGTGGATTATATCATTAAGAGTAGAAGTGAATCTTTTTGTGCTAAGCGCAGAGATTGAAGACCGAGACGAAATCGGCAACTGGGCGAAGCACAAAAAGATGTTCTACTCTGAATGATATAGAATGATACATATACTATTTTATCTTCAAGCGGATCAGAACATATCAACATACACACGAGCAATTTTAAATAGTAGAATAGATTCTGCAACATGTGCTTACCGCAGAAAAATATTTTATTGGGATATTTTTATGACGGTATCTTTTATGTTCTGTTTTAATTTGAGCAAACAATTTAGAGAAAATTAATTCTACTAACAGATGCTAAGTATCGCATAGCATATTCACCGTTCCATTATCATAATTTATACATTTACAAAAAAACACATCTGACCTACAAAAGCATGTTAAAATTGATTTAAAGAAAAAACAAGATTTTGTAATTACTTAATTAAGCATAAGTGCGCCGGCGCCGGCAGGAATGTTAAAACTGTTGCAGGAAATTGCCGCATAATCTAAATTTGATTGGTCTGAATCGTAAAGTTACCATTTTATTGACATATAATTACCGTAATCACAGTATTAAGGCCACAGGTCTATTTTCAACGAGAATGTGTTTGAAAAGCAGCAAAAATAATTAGTAAAACTGCAGCGCCGTTGCTCATAGATGCACATATCGTATGCACCTAACGGTAAATTTTCAAACTGAATGTGTGCAAATTGGCATTAATAAAGCGGGTTCCAGTTTATGAAGTTCGAAATGAGTAAATTTTTAATTATGTATTGGTCAATTGACTATAATTTTTCCGGCACGTGACTCTATAACGTTTGTAAAGTTCATGACGCAAACAAATCTAACGAGCATTACTATTTGTGAAGACCATAACAAAGCGGTACGGTTTTTTCATCTGAACAAATTGAACACAATGGTTATCTATTCAAAACACGAGCTTTATTCCATCTGTATCGAACAAAATATCAAATTTTTCCGTGCATGATGAATGTAAATATAGCATTGACAGTGATTGCTCTATTGTAGTTTTAATGGAAAACAAACTTTAATCAAGAGACCCGCCGGTAATTGCGTAAAAAGCAGGATCCTTGGAAATAAGTCGTGCCAGAACAAGCCACGACCAGACAAGGCATCCTCTGTAAATCTGTTTTCACATACGACACTCCTAAATCATTCCAGCAAGAGTCTTTCATGCAAGCGTACCAAGTTCCGCTGCACCGTTAATAAATAATAATCACTTTTCTCTTGGTTTCACGGAGCAGTAGCGTAACTTGGGGGATGGGCCGACTGGAGCGACTCGAAATTGTTGGTTAAAAATATTTCTGTGTCAAATGAACTTTTACATTTTCTTCAACTGGACTTGCGGCCAATTTTCAACGTCTTATTTATGCACAAGGTAACGTGGTTGAAATTTATGAAGACAAATGATATCTGGAAGGATGAAAGAAACGCGTTTATATAGGTTCAAAATTCTAATTTGAAACTAACTTTTTTATTTATTAATTCTGTAGCTTAATTGTTCAGAAAATATTTGAATCTAGTTGTCTACAGCAGTGATGACAGTTTTTTGACAGAACGGTACGTTTAAAAATGATGCGCAAAGAACATTTTTGCGCAACAGTCCAGTCAGTCTAAGCTTAAAAGGACAAACCAAGACAATACTTAGCTGCCCGATGACAAATGAGTTAATGATCCAAGATACAAGGTGATTCACAAGTAATGATGAGCCCGACGGAATTGAAAATGCAACCCACAATCCATTTGGAACGTAAAGCTGGGTAATTATAGCGTCCATATTCAGCTTTATGCTCCAAATGTATTGTGGGTTGCATTTTCAATTCCGTCGGGCTCATTATGACTCGTGAGCCACATAGTCTCTTTTTTTATCATTCTCACAAGTTGGTCTTTACTTTACGCCATAAAAAGTGTATGCTTCTATGCTTGAATCTTATTTCCGAAATGGCATTCATGTTAAACGCAAGTCCTCTTTTACATCGAACTATTTTGACACATCCTTCAGCTACATAACCTCACTTTGATCATATCTTCATTTGTTGCCCTAAATGACGAATTTAAGTTTTTAGTAAATACTATTTCCTTAACAATTTCAAATGTTTCTAAAATGCGTACTGATGGTCCTTTACTTCTACTCGTTCGTCCTACATTTCCTGTTTCAAGAAGGATTTGACAGCTGATGATGAAATTATTGAAATTGTGTTTGCAACACTCATTAAAATATTTCACTCAGAATGATTTCCTAGTTAGCCATCGCCTCGAAGACGGTGCACACGGTGGGTCCTGTGCAGACGTTGGGTGGGGCGGTGTCGGCTCAGTCTCGTAATAACCTGTAATACTGAACAAATTAATGAGATATTTACGGTGAATTTCAGGAAGCGTTCCCCCTGAAAGCCACAACAATGTGGACCGCAAAGCGCTATCTCCCCGATCGATCTCCGTAGTTATGCACTATTGTTCCTGTTTAGATGCAGCACCGTCATCGTTTCGCTTTGTATATTACTTTTTTGTTTCGTGTTGGTATTGTAACCACGTATGGACGTGGGGTCTTGATGGGTTTTCATGCTGGATGGAACTCAGGAAGAGATTAACACGGAGACTCGAGCGTTATAAATCATATTCGTCGAGTCGGTTATCCGGAACAGTTTGGGCTGAAATTGAAATTTGCCCGTTTTGACGGCGTATTCCATGTCGTGACGTCGGCTTTTTCCTGAAACTTCGGAGTATTAAGTGCGAGACGAAGATGGATGTAGAGAGGGGCCAAATCTACTTCCAATTATTTCTGTGTTACACAATTTTTCACTTAACTACCGATTTCAAGAGCTTGTGTTTCCCTTTCCACACATTCTAATTTAATAGGTCTGCCGTTTTGCTCAAAAAAATTGTACTGAGTGGTGTTCGAGCGACAACCTGTAAAAGTAGCTTCTGTTTGCTTTTTTCAGGCGGAACGCGGAATGCAGCTGTTTCTTAAACAAACTTACCAAGTTGAGTAAAAAATATTGTAAATAATTTCGCTTTCGTCGACGTTTATCTCAAACAAATAAGGAACAAGGTTGTATACATTTCGCTCCGACACTGACTTTTTAATTGGTCTCAGTTTGGGGAACTGTTTATTACGAGTTTACAAATTCTGACCCGAGTGATGAAAGCTCCGAATGGATTAGACTAAATAATTCGATTCGACCAAAAACGAACAAAGCATTAAAGCGTTCAATATGAAATGAACGACAATTTCGTAACATTCAGTAGTCAGTGAAGCAATCTTTTAGTGAAACGAATGTAATTTTATTAATGGCCTAACGACATTTGAAAATCTATTTTGAATTTAGTTTAGATACATCGACCAAAACTGGTAGAAAACCTCTGTTTCATTTTACATAAGCTAGCGACAACATCTGACGTTTCCTTTTCACTCTCAAATTCAATCATTTTTTAATCGCACTTGTGTATTTTTACAACTGACAGTTTGTCTATCTTCTTCGGTAAATACTAAATCATTCTACATACTTCAAAATGTTACTGAACGAAATACAAATGTATTCTTTACTGCGACAAAAACCTTGGTTTTTAACTAACTTAACAATTTTAACAACGTTTTAAGAAACTCTTCATTTTATTTATTTATTGTAGATGATAATAAACACAAGAGAAACTATTGTTTAGGTAACGAGCTGATTATGTTCAAATTTAAACCGATCTAAAGTTTTAAGTGAGATTTATGTTACACTTCTTTAAAACACGATAGAGCAATATTTCTTTGTGCCTTTTTGTTTGTTAATAATAAAGTAGTTAGGCTTTGACTGTGATATATTGCTGTAAAATGCGGTCAATATAAAACTTTTCTGTTATATCGCGAGTAGAGATTATCTAAATTACAAAAAGTAACTTGTTTGAGAGATTGTCATAAAATATTAGGAGCTTTAAAAAATTCTTTTGGTGTGCAAAACAGTCGTCCACAGTTTTAACTAAGTACTACTTGATTTGAAGAAAACTTAACTTAAAATATTTTTGAGTCTTGCAAATAGATAGGTGATAATACCAAGGTGTGAAATCATTCATTAATTTTTTGCAACGTAACCAAGGATTTATAAGCGGATGCGTTGTCTTGCAAGAAGAAGAAAGAACCTTTCGAAAGTTAACCGCAACGTTTCGCCACTCATACACTGTAATAGTATATTACGCTACGAGGTTTGTTAGAGCAATATAACAGAATCGAGGAAAGGTTTGAAACAACCCGATTGGATCTCGTTTTTTCACTTTTCGGGATTCTATAATAAGCACTTTACAATTATAGCGTCTACTGTTTTTCGTGGAATCAAATTTATATACTAAAAGGCAAAAAAATGTCCAATTTTGAAACATTTCACAAAGAAAAATACGATTCACTACATAAATAAATTGTTGTTGTCGTAATTATTATTATTAAGTTATTAGACAATTGTTTTTTGTTTTACATAACAGCATTAGTTCTGCGATATTTCATAACATCACAGACTTTATTGTTTTCTATGGAAACCAGGCACGTTTTTGGAAATGCAACTTACATAATCTAGCAGTAGGTGCATGAAAAAATACGATCGCGCAAAAATGATGTGTGACTATAGTCACTGGAGTAATAAACTGATCTTCACGTGATTTTCTGGGGATGATTTCCTATTGGGTAAAGAGCGCGCGTTAAGAAGTATGGTGCAGCTCAATGCACGCAGCTGAAATTTCCATCCATTCTTAAAGTAGTAAGATTTAAATTTCCCGCACAAAACTCAAATTTGGCAAGGCAGGCTTTTCATGACGTCGCTACGAACTATCACGTGAACATCTCGTGATTACTCCAGTGGTTCGCCGCGCCAACTATAGAATTTGTAACTCCCCAAATTTAAATTCGTTGTACATAATTCTTTAAGAAAAAATTACACCGTAGTAGTGTAACAATATCGTAATAATTCTTTGTTGTTAAGGTTTCCTCCGTAACGTGTGCGATAAGTGCGAAATAAAATGCGGCGATCGTCGTGGCAAGATGCGATGGGAGAATGAGAATGAATGAATGAATAATAATGCAGACGCCGTCACGTGGCTACCGTCAGTTCTTCGTCTGTCTGCAGAAATGTGGGCGACGTCGCGCCTCCGGCAACAGGGGTCGAAACGTGCGATTACATCTGAACCTTGTATGGCATAGAATGGAAAGACTATGCCCGTTGGCGGATACCAACAGCAGATCGTAAACTGAATTTATTTCATGTATTTTATCTTCACACTGACTACGCCGCCTTACGCAGCCAGAATTCGAATGGCGGATTATATTGGAACGATAGTTTTTTTCGAAGAGACATTTCGAACGTCGGCACGAGGAACTCTTAAAATGTGAAAAATGAAACGAAGCGAACAACCAGATCCGAGGGATGATGAACTCACCTTTCCCGACATAAAAAACTTCAGACCTCCCTAAATTGTACGATTGCTTGTTATTAGAATATTTCCACTTACGGATTAATTCATGTGCAACTGAATTAAATCCGAGAAAAATATTTATTTTGCGACTCGAATGTCTGGATTAAAGCGCTACGTTGAATTTAACGCAAAATCAAAACGTACTATCGAATTTCAATAGCAGTAATAATAATATTAAATGTTCATGTCATGCTTCTCTACGAAACTATTGCACATATTCGTCGAGGATTAGGTTGTTAAATTATTATTTCTGGTGAATATTAAAGGCATTTCAAACGGAATATTATTTAACAATTCAAAGCAGTTAACTGAGTCATTTGAATTTTGAATAAAATAATAAATCGCAGGATTGTCTGTGAAGTCGAGAGTTAGAGAGGATGCATAACTTAGCAGCATTTAATCTATACAGGGTGTATTTTTCTCCGGAATTTAAAAAGCGAACAAAAACAAGATGGTACTAAAAAGATTACAAATAGAGGGAATTATGTACATTTTTTACCAGGCCATTGAAGGGTGACTTCCTTTTTTTAAATACCAACGTATTTTTTTAAACTGATTTTAATGGAGCCTTTTTCCCTTTATAATTATCTAAAAAAATGATAAGAAAATTTTCTAGAAAAAAATTCACAGGGCTTAAATAGTTATTTATGTGTCAAGGCCAAAAAGTGCATCTTTTTTGTCCGAGTCTGAGTTTTCTGGCCGAGGCGCAGCCGAGGTTTAAAACAGCCAAGGACAAAAGACACTTTTTGGCAAAGGTGCACATTACATTTTTGAGGCGACCACACGAACTACAAAGTAAAAGACATTGGAAAAATTACAAATTTATTTTGCATCTACCTTTTTCAAAATATAATTAATTTATCTATTTTTCAAATAGATAAATTTATTAATATGTACATATGTATTAGAATTTTTTTTATAGTATTTGTTATCAGCTTGTCAACAAAACTAGAAATTTACTATTTCCAATACAATTACTTATTTACATAATTTATGGTGACAATTATTGGTTTTGTAGGTTTCGTTGCTAACTTACTAAACAAACCAACAGATGGCGCCACAGTCAGCATCCGAAAAAGAGTTGCTTTTCGTCTGTTTGTGAGTGCGTAAAATTACCGCTTTCATTAGGGGTTGCCTACCCTACGGCCCATCGGCAGAGTTCCAGAAATCCCAGCGGTCTTATCCCCCCCTGACTGGATCAACCCTAACTCGACTCCACGCCACTGGTGGTTATTAACGTCGCCGAATGGAAATTGTAAACGTAATTTCGTGATGTTATTGACTGCAGTGCAAGCAAAATAATGTCTGCGTTATTCCCGTTATTGGTCGGAAAGTTTTGGAGATACGACGTAGTTGAAAAGTTATATATTACTATCGTTGGAACCATTAAATGGGGTAGCACGGACATGGAAGATAAGGCTGGGAATACATGCAAGGATTTGGTTCGGTTTCCACAGAAGCAGCAGCTATTCGTGATAATGGCATTTAACAATCTCGTGAGAGCCGCAGCTTAATCAAACGAACCGCGATGGACTGATAAATCACAATTTTAAATTGGGGTATTTTCGAGATGAAGAGGGAAGATCAGAAAATAATTAAGGGACGAGTTTGAGGAACCGGAGGGTGGATTCTGGACTGTCTGCGGGACCTTAGGTCGTAACTGTGTAAACATTTGTCGGTGCGGTGGAGCGAGAGGGTCCAAATATCCGCAGTAATAATGCATTTCTGGATGGACTCGACGAAACGTGCTCCAGAGTGTAGAACGCGGCTCGCTAGTTTTATAAGAGGGGAAATATTTCTGACGTCTACATTTTATACGATAAGTTTGTTGATTATGACTCTGCTCTGCTCGTTTCGGATGTAAATATATCGACTCGGCGTCTGATGAGAAAATAACATTTTGTAAATTAAAGGGGAATTTCAGCACTCCCAAGATAGGACCAAGAGGCGAAATTCATTTAATCAAATATCACCACTCCAGAAAAATATTTCATTATTATGTCTATAATCAACAGCGATTTGTTATTTTTGGAAGGTCTTCGTCGTTATTTTTCGATTTCCATCCATTAAAAAGTTGAAACAAAGATTCCACATTTTTTCAGAGTTTAATTGCAAATTAAAAATCTCTTCTTAATCAAAGTTTTTGCGAGTCGTTAACATTTCTTTTTTATCTTTACTTTATAAGGAAATGGTGTCGAGCTTTTTAAACTTTCAACAAATCTGTATCAACTACATCGTAGGCCATTTAACGTTCAGAACAGTGGCGGCTCGTGTCATTTGTAGATGGTAGCACAGTAAAAAAGTGTATTCATGGTTCCCAGTGGGTGAAGGTTTCTCTTTCGTTCACCTCACTTTCGCTCACTGTCTTTCACTCACTGGTTTTCATTCGCTCGTAAATTATTCCAAGTCTTTCCGATAACGTAATTTTGATTTTTTAGGCAACATTTGCTACTTCGCGGCACCTGCCGCTTCCAGGACAATTCGCGTGAACGAAAGCTTTGCCTTCTTCACTCTTACTGTAATAGTTATTTACAGTGTGTTTTTTATTTGGATTTATCAATTCTGACGAGACGCCACTGATGAAATCGTGGTTATTTTTAGACGCCCATACCGTGATCCTCCCAGTTTATCGTCCATTAAAAGTTTCGTTCGAGTCGAAGAAGATTTCCCATTCTTTTTCCGAGCTTGATTACAAACTAAAAACTCAATTGTCAACTTGGAACGAGAATCACTGCAAAGTCATCAACACTCCTTACTGACTTTCGAGGGCATCGGTGTATGCACAGAAGCATAAGGACCTCTTCAGCGTCGCGGTAAACAATCTTCCACAAGCAATTAATGACTCATGACATATTGATGAATCCATCAGGGATCCGGGGCTGTCTCGAGATAACTGGGTGGTCGTCTGAAATTTCCTTCAGTAAGTAAATAAACGCACCCCCGACTAGATAATGGCGATATTTACACGCTGGTGGTCTACAAAGTACGTGCTGGTCCCATCAGGCGATAAGGTCGCACTGTTTATAGTCAAAAGTAAATATGTCGGTCCTCGGAGCCGCTTCGAGTGTTTGATCGAAGAAATCCCTCTAGAAGACGACTCAGTCGGCTGTGTTTGTTCGAGAGCGCGACAAAATTACTTTATAATTGCATTGTTTGGGCCACCCGGTGGGTCCTACTAATACGCGTCGCGTGACTATCTCCACCATTTAAATAATTATGATTGGATGGATATTCACGCGCAATTTGACACGTAGAAACATTTTCAGTGGCCGTAATCTTCGGAATAACGTGCGTGCAACTCGTTCGCCGGAAACACTCAGGCCAGCGACATTTCCGCAAGGACAATTGCTGCATGTCTCTTCCGTCCAAGGCGCCCTCGATTATTGCGCGACGGCCTCCATTAGCGCGCTGTCGGCCTCTTTTATTACTGTATTATGTGTGTTTTTTTCACGTTTTATGTTAACGGCGAAGCTATATCGTTTTCCGGCTCGACAGAATGCAGTCTAGTTTTACGGTCTTGCGTAATCGGATATTATCCTGAAAGCTGTTTTATTTGTCCAACTGTGTCGCCTAAACCTGAAACTGCTGTCTCTCGGAGGCGCTTTATAAATGGACGGCTCTTTGCATAAAAAACATAGCAATCTAATGCAAATTTTACGAATGCTGAATTTTTTCTAATTCCTGTTGCGGTACAAAGTTTAAATGGCCACTTTTAAAGAATTCTCCAATTGTAGTCTTTTTGCTCCTACCGGTGCAGTTTTTGTGACACATCTGCGCTAGGTATTTCGAAGAACAAATCACATTTTAATTGCTGCATACTCTAACCCCTAACAATTAAACCTACTGCACTGCCAACCCAGCCATTAAAGGTTTACATTCCAAGTTGCTGCATTTTCAAATCTCTGTTGGCTGTAAGGAGGTACATATTATGTACCATTATTATAATAGGTTCATGTTCTTTACAATTTGGAAGGTTGAAAGAGAAAATGTGTAGTTTGCAATTTGTAAAAGCCGCTGAATGTTTTACAACGGTGTTTCTGAAGTAACTGAAAAATAAAAATATAATTTTCTAAAATGTTCTTGCTTAAATGAAAATATGGTCATTGTTCACTTTAGCTACTTCTGGAATTTTCTCGTTTTTTTCTGGCCAGACAGCCTCAGGGCCTCCTCCTGCATCGTTTTCCACCACTTAAACCTTGTGCAAATGAATTTTCCTTACCCTTTAGTTAAACTAAGATATTGGCGCGACCTTGAAACACAACAAGAGAGAAAAAAAAGGCATTTGCACAAGGTTTGAATGGTGAGAAACGATCTAGGAGGACGCCCTGAGCCTATCTAGCCAGAAAAAACGCGAAAATTCCAGAAGTAGTTAAAGTGAACAATTACCGAAAAGATAATCCAGCACCTCTTCGTGATATTTACGCAAATCAGCTACTAATGTCACTAAGAAAATCAAAATGATTACTTCTTTGGATTTTAATTTTGTAATATTCTTTATTACAAAGCCTTTATACAGTTTATATATTGCAATTTCAATTTGTTTTCACAGCTGGTGTTGAATATTTTACATCCTTTCATTGAGCATTTCACTTTCACGGTACGTTGCCCTTTAAAATATTGTGCTCAAAAGAACTGAGCGTAAAAGGGTTCTTTGTTCAAATTTATTCTTAAGGTTCGTATCTACTCGTTTATTTATTCTAAAAAACAGCTATTCACTGTAATAATAACAAATCGTTTTCAATATAATGTGATATAAAATATGATGAAAATTCTAGGAAAATAATTCATGAGACCTGATTGAGAATCTTTCTATTCTTCAACAGACTTACGTGTCAAGACCCGATGATGTTGCAATGCAGTTATCTCCTCTTCATATGTTGTTTTTAATGAATTGTTAATTACTTTCTCATCTGCAGAACATTTCTTGTATAAATAAGATGCAAACGGTACATTCTTATGGTGAAACATTAAGTTCTTCTTAGCTATTTCCTGTCTGTTTTCCTGACGTTTCTTTCCTCATTTGCTTAATATTACCCTATACTGATATGTGAGATACTAATTCAAGATTACGTATTTTACTGAAGTCTCACAAATCTAGAACTTTTTACTTCCTTTGGAGAAAGAAAATGAGCACATTTTCATTGTTTAGATTCTTCTTTTAGCTTACTAGTATACCACATGATAAAAAAATTGAAAGACGTAGAAGGGGTGCTAGTCTTGTAACGAATCTTAGCAAATGGCTTAAGATCAAGTAAGGAAGAAACGATCAATTGGGAAAAAAATCCTTCAAGAAGTAACATTTTTCTGTATTTTTGTTTCTTTTGCTAGTACCAATGAATCATTCTGAGAATAATTTAAAGCGTATCAAACCTTAGAGAGTAATTAATTTCATCAATCCTGTTTAACGAGGACGCATTATTGGTGTGCAGGAAGCAGGATTTACTGACAAATTGCTGCTGGAGTCAACCGTAGAGTCAACATGTTACGTTGTGTCATGCGTGTATCGAAGAGGGAAGAGAAGCTACTGTTCCTAGACCAGATCGGCGAAAAAATACCTACTACAAAAGCCCAAGACTGATACCTAAGAATTTTGTCGTTCCGAGACCACTATTTGTCAACACGTCGAATAGGAGGTCAGTAGCTTGTTGTTGAAGGTCGCTCGATACATATGCGATCACTACATGGTTTACATTTGGTACCATCTTTATCGCCAAAAGCACATATATGACAAAGGTTACAGTAGTGTAGGACACATACAGGGTATTTCACGACGGCATTGAAAATGCAACCCACAATACATTACCAAAAAAAAGTCGGATATTAAAATTAAAATATCCGGCTTTTTTTGACAGTGTATTGTGGGTTGCATTTTCAATGCCATCGGACTCATTATCGCTCGTGAAAAACCTTGTATATCGCACATCCAGTTCAATAGTGCCATAAGACCAAATAACGAAAATGTTGGGAATGGGTTAAATAGTTTGGGGGAGATGAATTTATACTTATAAAATTTGTGTTTTATTATGGAATGATTTGAAAACTAGATCGCAAGGACGTTATGTTGCGGTCTTTCATTAGGTTTTAGTAAATATCCTAAGAAAAATCGCTTAATTGACTTTTGATACATGTGGCGACACAACATTGCACTTATGGCACTACAGAATTGGATGTGCGATATATTACGTCATGGAATCGGACGATGTTATCTTTTTTTTTTAATCCTGCTTTTGTTTAAATGTTTAGGACATTATGATGGTCGCCAAAGGGTCAAAATACGACGTAGTGAAAGGAGTGATTTTGAGTTTTCTGTTGAGGACTACGTAGCTAACACTAAGCATTATTTGAGGAGCCATAAACTATCTATCAAAGTAGGTCCCTTCTAGTTTGTCCAAGGCTCTATGACTGCATAGCGTTACGTCTAGGAGATTCTGCAATCTGCATGTTCATAGCCAAGAAGAAACACTTTTCCAACAATAGCACGGATGTCTAGGGAATGTTTGGAAGAAAATGTAATTTAGCTGATCTCCCACAAACAATGACAGAACGTAAACATCAAATTCAAGTTGCTTGGGATACTGTGTTTCAGGAGGATATTGTTCATTTGACCAGATCTAGCAGAGTGCATAGTCTCACGTGAAGATGCTGTGCATTGTTAACACCACACAATTTTCATGTTATGCAATTTAGTTCAAATTTTCAAGTTTATCTGTAATTTAGGTAATATAAATAGTTTATACAAGTGTCCTCGAAATGCATGTCAAAAAACAATCGATAGTTGGTGACGATGAGTAGAAGTTAAATACAAAAAAAAAGTTAGTATCTAAGTCTTTTTGTTTTTGAGATATAGAGCATTGAAAAAAATTTCCAATTCACTACTGAGCTGAAGTAATTGAGAAAAAGAAAAAAAGATACTGGAAGAAGAACCCCCCCTTCTCTGTTCTTGAACTTTTCCTACCTCTTGATTCTCTTCTACTTTTCTAATAATCTCAGTTGACAACAAAAACACGCGTTACATTTTTATACTTTTCAAATTTAATGTTTTTAATTCTCCAGGGTACTGCTTAGTTGAAACTTTATTAACCGTACAAAACCGCAAACTTGCTGAAGCGCAAACTTCAATCGTTCAATTTCAGACTTCATTCTTACGTTTTTACCTATAGGTATTTAAGATAATAATCTATAATTTAATATAAAATACAGTCTTTGGTTTTGTCTCTTTTGTCATTCACATCTCTATAATAAATACAATAAAATATGTATTTACATAAAAGAAATATTTTAAGAAACCGGACCTGACCAAAATCTATCAAATTCTATAATTTAATCAGTGATTAAAAATTTGTATTTTGTAGTGTAAAGAGTGCCCTTCTAATTAATATACATAACGTAGTGATGATCTTACTGTTCAGTTGATACGTCTTGTTGATTAGTTTTTTACAGGAGCAAGGATGCGTTGGCATATCCATTGCGCAAACCCAGTGAAGCAAATGTGATGGGTATCGCTTTCTGCTCTTAAAACTTGATGACATCTGAACATGATCGTTGAAGTAAAATTCGCTGTTGATGCTTCCCGCTAATTGAAATAAAAATGGAATAATTATCTGCACGGGATGTAGAGGGGCGTCGAATTATACCCAGTCATGCATCAAAAGGCTTTCTGTACGAATTTGAAGAAGAAATGAGTCATGGCCATACTCAGCTTATATTGGACTCCTGATTAGGTGCATTCATCCGCGAAGTATGAGTTGCCACAATGGGCTACGTTTCAAAAAGAGTATTAGTTGAGGTGGAGGTAATAATTCACAGCTGTTGTCTGCGCGGCTGGCCTCGGATATTCGAAGGTGTAAGCACGAATTCGCGTTGCATGAATGTCGTCGTAAAATTAATCTTTACAGATTTGGTGGGCTCGCGGCGAAGAAATGAGAAGCCCCCGTAATGGGGGACGGCACGTCGTATGCGGTATTGGCGAGTAAATATTTACGAAAGTTTGAAAATAACCGCCGTAAAAAATTACCTTCGTTATTTTTTCAATAAACAAGAACACATCAAACAAACACCACATTTACTGTGTTTGCATAACGTGTCGGTGAAATTCGTGACCAAAAACCTTAATGCTATTTATTCAAAGGGACCGTTGAAAGTTTTATTTAGACGGCGGCTAGCCGGTCGTTTTTCCAACCTAATTACGCACATTCAAATGGAAACCCCATATCACTCCGAGGGACACCCCGAATCGGAGATTCAACTTTTTAAATGTATTTTTAATTTAATAAGGTGGCGAGGAACCAGATGGTTTTGAAAGGCAGCCTTTCTTTGATATCGACCCTCGCTCGAGCCATCCTTGTTGATTAAAAGGATGGTATAATGTAGAGGAAGATGGACGATCACAATGGAGAATAACTGGCGTCATATCGTATTGAAATCCACCAGTTCGAATGAATATGTATTGTAGTTATTGTGTTTTTTTCCAATTTTTTCTTACAATGGCTTCGCGATGGCTCGGCGCAGATTGTGTGCGGTTGATGGAAAGGGTAGGAGGAATCTTTTGACCCGATGCTAACCTGGCAAACTTACTGCCGCCAGTATTTACACGAAGACCTGGAACGAGGGCAGCCCACTCACCCCATCGAGACCCCTCCTAAAAGCGTAAATCATAAACGTTATTATGGAATACAGCCTTCAATAAAAATTGCGTGAAATGTCGGCAAAAATGTAGATTCCATGTTTTGACTCACTTTTATTAACCCATAAATGATAAATTAAGGCTCTAATTTACTATTTCATACAAATGGACTGGGTTTCAGTCTGGTTATTAGCTTGTTGTTTAAAATCCATCGGCAAAACCATTTTGGCTACATATTCGCTTAACCACACAACCCAGCCCTTTATTGAAACTAATTAAAATACTAATTATAGAAGTGATGTGTTGCTAGCCTATTTTACGCTACTTTATTTCATTTCTTCCAAAGGGGATAGACTAGGTGTTTTATGAGCCTGTATACAAAGAGACACATCGTGAAAGGTTCAGATAATGTCACAATTATTTCCGAAAAATTATCATATTGGCAACGTCGACCTTTTTAATCCTAATTAATAAAAACAAGTATCGGGTGTTCATTTAAATTTATCCTCAAAGTTGGCGTTGAAGAGTCGATTGTGAGCGCACCACTGCAGAGTAAAAACACAAACAAAGCGAAACGCCGATAAGTGAGGTTAGATTTAAACAGCTGACCGTGATCCGTAATCTGTGGTATGTACGTCCACAATGCCAACTTTGCAGAACATTATTATTATCATCTTTAGTTATTATCTAATTTATTTAAAATTACATTGCTTATTAGCCCCTCATTTTTAGGCAACCAATTAATCTTTTCTCAGATAGTATACGTGCACTACCGCACTACGTATGAAAGGTAGCAAATTTTCACAACACAAAGAAACATTTGTAATAACCTTGTACAAATGTGTAACAGACAACAATTTTAAAAACTTACAAACCGCCCTTTGCAAATTTACAACTTCTGCTGTCGGCGAGGACCTCTTTTGTCGAGATTTATTACGAGGCGTAGTAAGACAGCTATTAGCAGTAAATTAGTGTACTTCAAAGACTATAAAATATACATTCGCGTACTAACAAATACAAAAAAATGTGAATGTATGGGTCTTGATGAGGTGCATAATAAATCTAGGGCTTCGGTAACAAAGTTTCGTATCTATCAGCAGAGTCTGGCTTTAAATTTATTAAATCGTGTATATGTGAGGGTTCGTGGTGCATGGTAGATATAATTTTACGTGGATATAATAACAGAGCACAACCCCTCTGGAGATTGCCGTCCATATTAATCAGCTATCTGGCAGAACAGACTCTTTATAGGGCTATTGAACTGCCTACTTGTCAATTCAAAATCGTGCCATGTTTTAGATGAATAAAAAAGCAAAGGTTTGTCGATCAAAAATGGTCGATAAATCGTCGGTAATGGTATGGGACGGACTCCAATACAACTTCGACGATCCGTTACGATTCTAATGATAGTCGGAAACCTTATTTATGAAACTGCAGATCGGAACCGTTGCTCTAATTACCGATCACGAATTGTCCTTTCACATTTTCCCATGGGCTCACCCACCGATTTTAATGGCTGAATGGCTAATTTCATCACTAAAACTCGGATTATGTGCAGGATAAAATGAATAAAATATGCATATCTCTATAAGGCTTTAAACTGACTCTAAAGGCCCGAATCGATAATATTCATTTGTTCACCGGAAGGGACACCAGATGAAAATAGTGGTACCAACCGTTTCATTGTAATCTTACCTTAAAAATATTTTACCGTAAGGGTCATTTTTGTCTCATTCATAATTCTTGTCAAATCAGAAACTTCGAACGAATATTCAGTCCCTCATCTGCAAGGAGCGTTCTTAGTAAATTCCGATTTAAGAGAAATACAAGTACACAATGCCGCTCAATGCATTTGGTGGATATTATAGTTTTATTAGTCGGGCCTTCAAAGTCAGATTAAAGTCCTATATGCGTGGAAACTAACTGAACTGACTAACTAGAATATTTCATTTAATAAATCCGTTTATTTAATGGAGTTAAACAAATATTTACATTCATTAATATTTATACATTGCAATAATAATTGTTAGATTTATTTATATCAATTTCATTTTTTGAAAAATCGTTCTGTTGTACAGTTTATTTTTCATCTCATTAATATTCTACTTTTGCTGAATCGCGCATAGACACTTTCTTCGACTTTAGCTTTTTAATTCTAGTATTACTGAGTGATTTAGTCTGGAGGGAACTTGCCCGTGTTTTACATTTTTTTGAGGCCTTTATGAACATATTTCGTATTCTTCAACATCCTCAGTTGCATATTCATTCTGAAGATGCAAATAACGCCATAGGTGTTTAACCTTTAACACTGGAAAATATTTCTAAATAGTTTTAACAGTAGAACGTGGTTAGTTTCTGTCTGCCATTTGTTGAAACACTGATCCATTTATTAACCTATTTTAAAGCGTCGTGTAAATAACACTAAACAAAAAATGGGTTAATCGAGTCTTGGGACAAGAACTTGTCCTAGTTCACTCGCCCCAGTTATTTATTGACACTGTCATATGTGAAATTTGATGTCATTAAAATATTTTTTTTTTGGGTTCAAACTACGACCGCCACTATATCCTTTTGCCATTTACCACACTACGTTAAAATTGGGAATACAAAGTAATCACGTGGGATTACATTTAATGGAAAAAGCGGGTCTTTAATGTTAACTCGTTAATTCCAATTATTTTAGTGCTTCACGTAAATAAGTTAAAACATGTTTTTCGGCCTCCGCCTAGAAAATACTGAATTTCCATTCGTCTAAACTCTAAAGCGTCTTGAAAATGGCCTTGGCAAGAAAATCGCAACGGGAATTTTGAATGAAAGATTTTAGATTGGCGGCACTGAGTGTCAATGTCATGTGGAATTTTTGTACAATATTGATGTTGGACAAATCCTTTATCGCAAGCTGTACATTTTGTACAGCAGAAGTCGAATCAGTAGAAGCCGAGGGGGTTATCAGACTTACGGGCGGGCGGCCACCAGATCGACAACCCTCATGGACAACTGGCGACGAGTTAGAAATAACAGAGAGGATGACGACGGTTTTGAATATTATAGTTATAAAATGTAACACAAATTAGGAGTGTCTTATTTGCATTTTTACAAGAATTATCGATTGTTAATAAGTCTTGAAAGCATCTTTTTTTGTACATTTTAATTCATGAGAGGCTCACTTTAATTTTCAAAATGAGAGCATCTTGCAATCATATTTAATGATTCCGGTGCATACTTCGCAGACGTGATTAATCACACTACAGTGCAACAGAGTACAAGAGCGATTCAGTCGTCTAATCTATCCGTGGAATATTCAGAGGAGTAACGGTTCGAATGAGCTGGGGAGTAATTCAGAAATGAGCCCTCGTCTCCGCCTGAAACGACATTAAATCAAAATAGCGTGCATCTGACATGTAGATATCCGATATAAATTTCAATCGTGTGTGTAGCAGGAGAGTCGTATCTTGTCAAATGTGTTGCCCCCGGCAAGGGGAGCGCGCATTCTGTGTACTCAGTGCCATCCACATGCGACGCGGTACTCCGGTACTCCGGGAGGCTGCGCCAGCCATTCTCCCATATCTCTGCCGGAATATCCGCTCCGTTGCGTCACGTTCGCTGTTTGTGGAAGGATTAATATATCAAATCGCATATCCCGGAATTAGTTCGGGATATAATATGCTAACATGCCCTCGCCCGGCACACAACACGTTCTACAATAATTGCTCTTACTGCTCGTCTTTCTTTTTCCCCGGTCTTAACGCTTCGCTCCCGGCGGAAAGATGAAAGATATTTTTTGTAGATTCAATTTCATCCAGTCAAGTGGAAAGTGCAAGCTTCGTCGATTTTCCACGCTAAAACAGCAGACGGGTGGCTTCTTTTGCTCCTTCGAGATAACCAGCCGGACGATGGGACTCTTAAAAGTTTTCCCTTCGCCGTCAAGTACACTCGTGGTTTTAAACTTGTATGGTTGAAAAATGTCGGGCTGACGTGTAATGAAAAGGAGTAAGCAAATAAAAACTTAAACATTTCGTTCTGCAGTGACGTCGTTTTCATGTGTCAGACTTGCGAAAGTTGTGTCACGAACGTTGCTGCATCAACTAATAACAAAATTTATCTGTTAGCTCTGCATTAACATTTATCTGTTTAACTGGTGCCACAACATAATGGAAACCAGAATTAATAATAACGATAACATATCGAATTAACCATAAATCAAATTAATGCAGTAACTATTGTCGTGCAAGCCTAGTTGCATACAGAGTGTCCCAAAATTTTCTCAACAAGTAATCAGTAAACACCGTTCACGGTGTTTTTCCATAATAGGAGGCTACGATTAATTTTTTTAACGTTGGACACACTGATTTCCGTCACTAGAGTGCCTGACATGCGGATGAACATAACATGTTGCTGAATTTCCCGCAATGTCTGAGTATTCTTCTATTGCAAACTAGTAAAACTGACAACAATGCATTAGACATTGACGCTATTTATAACCTCAAACTTAGAAAAACATAACCTAATTCAACAAACAGCTTTCCAATCAAATTAAATGCAAATTTCCAAGGCCTCCCATTTCTTTCAGAAAAACGTCAATATCAATGTTTTCAATTTCTCTTGGTCTGGCGCACAATTCAGACTTTAACTTCTTGCTTAATCACAGATATCCTCTCAAGCAACATCTGTTCTAATCTGAAATTTATTTGATCGCAGGACATATTTCAGTTGCCTGTGTTAGAAGACAAACAAATGTGATAATGTTCTCAGGGGTGCAACTCGAAACATTTTTAAATTTTAATCAATGTGTACGTACCTACCCCCTCTAAGCGATATTTGCTGCAATGCATGTACTCGTAATACAAGAGTATAATACATGCAGAGCTGAGGTAATTGCGTATGCAGAGTCCTTCTCTAATAAATCACCGATACATAGGTTTCGAACTAGACAAGGCAAGTCCCATATTGCCAAGCCCGGAGCCACCATTTATATCTAATTTATGAGAATCGGCCGATACGGTCGCTAAATTGTCTCATGGCTTTCATTTGGCCACGGTTTTATGTGATCTATGTCGAGTATTTCGGTTATAAAGACTATGGTTCAGTTATATTGCTTTGCAGAGCGAACAGATAAATTATAGATATAGGGCTGGACTATTTTATTTACGATCCTGCTGTTGGACCGACGTCTTAAAAATCTGACGCGAAACTTGAAGAATTTTTTATCGTCTTCTTATTAAGGGCTACATATTTTCGGGGGCAAGAATCGATAACGGTCGTTAAGGGCTGAGCGGTTAATAAAAGTCGTTCCAGGGCAATTCCTTAGTTGAATAGAATACCCTTAAAACAAGTAATTCTTATTTCCTCCACCAATTGATCGTAATCCCGGACGTGTCGTACGGTCTCCCTCTGCAAACAGACCATCAAGAGTACACGTTTGATTCACACATTCATGGCGAGGGCTTTTGTAAACCGTTCGCAGTGCAGTCAACATTCATAGCCGGAAATGGTTCTATATTCCGGCCATGTTTAGGTCTATTCAAGTGAATGGTAATACGTGATTAGTTTTGCAATAATAAATGCCGTCCAAATTTACCGACCCCGTAATCCTTCATATTCCCACGTGAGGGATGTGACAGGCACAGTGGTGCAAAATCCATAAAAGCAAATGAAAACGATCGCGATTTCGATCAATATTTAGTTGCAACTTTAATTGTTTCAGAAGATTCTGAGGATCGTAAAGTTGTTTTTCAGTTATGGCGAAAAGCGAACTAGTGTAAGTAAGAATAAATGTTCAAACTATTTAATGTTAATATTTCCAATTCCAAAGTGCATGTAGGTACGTATTCTACCCTCATATTTTTATAATTATTATAGACTTTAATTTAGCAACATTTTTTGAAGTGCCGCACATGTTCGATACTACACTACATAATAGAGACTTTTAAAAGCTTCTTTTAAAAGTGTACTCGCAAACTTTCTTGGCAATGAGAAAGATTCCGGTTATCAAAATATTGCAGACACAATTTTAGATGTGTTAAGAAAATTTGGTTGGCAATATGAATTTAAAAACGTATTTTTTTAAATTTACAAGGATATGCTGGAATGTCAATATGGCTGACACATATAAAAGAAAAAATCGTATTGTCGTGTATTGATAAAATCGTCCATCTTATGACAATTTTGAGTAACTTTAGTATCTTTTTTGTTGTGATTTAAGCTTTCATCATGAGAGTGCTTAGTCATCTATTCCCTACTTTAAACAAGGGTTTTTTTACATTTTTTTAAAAGAAGTGCTGTCAAATAACTATACGATAAAAATAAAATTCCTTTCAGTTGCTCTATAAATTTTAACAATATTATAATAAATAAGATTTAATTTATTTTAACTGGCTGAAATTCGATAGTAAGAGGATATTACAGTGACAATATAAACTAAAAGAATCTATCAAAAGAGCCACGGATAAGGCACATATCAGAGAGATAGTGAGGAAAGCAAATAAGGTAGAGGGATGTGTTTGGGGAATGGGAGAGAGAAAGTGGGGAGGTGATTTCAAGAGAAAAATGATGATGTTTGATGTACGGGGTAGAGATCTGGGGATGGAAGAAACACGAAGAAGTAGAGAAAGTGCCACTAGGAGTGGATAAAGAAACGCCAGGTTACATAGTGAGGGAAGAGTGTAAGAGGAATGAAAGAGAGAAAGACAACGACAAAGTTTGAAGACGAAATGGATGGAAGGGAAGAGCGCAGGATACTAACCGAACGCTGGGGAGAAAACAACAACAACAAAAAAAAAACACGGAGAAGAAGGAGAGAGAGAAACGGGTATGGCAGTGAAAAAGTGGAAAGATTACGAGCAAAAGGAAGATGCATGAATGTAGAGCTAAATGAAAGGGACAAAGATACAGACAAGCAAGAAAGAAGGGAAAGAATCGAAGAATCCAGAGACAACAGGAAGTCTGAGAGGTGTATGACAGAGGAAATCCGGAGTACCTGGGGCGAGAAAGTGCAAAAGAAAGAAAAATGATGGCTAGATTTAGATGTGGGAACGAGGAAAGAGAAAACAGGTATTGGTGGGAGGAGAGGAAAGAAGGTGCAGAATGTGCTATGAGGAGAGAGAGAATTGACCACATGCGGAATGGATATAGAGAAATGAGAGAGAAGGAGAGAAAAGAATGGGGAGAAATACTGAATGAAGACGGAAGATATAAGATTGATGAAAGAGATATGGAAGAGGAGGGAAAGGATAGAAAAAAAGGGGTGGGGGGGATAAGGAAAAAACGTTAATATTTGAAATTGTATTTTTATGTTTGTAATCAGGAAACCGAAAGCCCGGAGGGTAATATAAAAGAACCTATCCCCTTATTTTCATCCTTTTTTAACGGTAACGAGATTTGTAAAATTTATTGTTTCAAATTGCGCGATTATAATTATAAAATAATGGGTACTAATCGTTGAAAAGACCTCGCTAATATAAGGCAGTGGCGTCTGTTTATGGATTTAAATGTTCCTCATCAAATATAAACTCGTGATATGATTAATCGTCGATGATATGACTTGTAAAACCGGAGCAACACGTTCAACACGTCCTACGAACTCATAGAATCTACAACTAAATGTCACTCGTAAATATCATCGATGATGATCATACCAGCTGATAATAATAGCCGAAAGATCAAAATAAAGTACTGATAATTTTTTCACTGCCTTCTTTTCGTGTTTTCAGTATTTTTGTTATTCTTAAGCCAAAAAAATAGTAGTAAAACCAAATTATATAAATCTTGTTATAGTTATATCATTTCATGCAAATATAGAGTCCTAATGTTTTGATTGCGAAAGATGTCTTAAAATAAATAAATAATAAGAAGAGTTGCTGCTGCATGACGATTTAAACAATTCTGAATTTGAAAGTGGGCGAATTAGTAAAGGGGGCACGTTTATCTATTCAGGAAATAGTCAGAAGGTTAAACATAACATTTCCACGGTTGTGAGAAAACGGAGAAGATCTGATGAACATGTACGCCAGGCAGATTCCGGTCGTCCTAGAACTATCCAAGGATTAAAGAAAGAATGTATCAAAGATGAAATGATGGCAATTCAAACCGAAGCTCCCAAGAATGTTTGTTCTAAGTTCTAAAAGTGATTAGTGTACTGCTAAGAAGAATGCAATTAGTTTGAACACGTACCGTGCCTTCAAATAAATTCGGAATTAGAGAAGGCTGTGATTTATGTACCTACATATTTTGTCTATTAACGGTTGGTAGACTTTTTAGCACTGACAGTTGTCAATAGTTTTATGTCGTCACGATCAGAATAAACGTCCACTGTGCTGTCAAATGTCACTTCTGTGCTGTCTTTAAAAATGGCGTTTGCCAACTTCATAGCCTATTCTAATTCCGAATTTATTTGAGGCACGGTATTTGGTTGTTTTTGTTGAAAGGAGATATGTTAGTTTAAAAAATTTGGATTTTGGAAGTTGGTTTTGTTCAAAAGTATTTTGTTGATTTTGAAATATCAAAACTGAGGCCTGTGAGTATCATTTTCTCTTAAGTAATTTAATTTTTGTGACAAACTCGTTAATTTCGTTGTAAAGTTGGAATTTCACTACTGCCACCCTGCTTTTACTTTATAAAATCGATATATCGGATCAGGCATTATTACCCCGTAGGTCATATCGTGCGTTCATTTAAATTTATCCTCAAAGTTGGCGTTGAAGAGTCGATTGTGAACGCACACTCGTGTAAAAACGTAAGATTTAAACGGCTGATCCGTGATCCGTAATCCGTAGTGCATTCACAATCGACTGTTCAACGCCAACTTTTTTTAAATGAACGCACGATGGGCATGAATCAGATTTTAATAGTCTATCTAAATTTGCGAAAAAATGGAGGCAGAAAAATAAGAATTCACGAAAAATATTTCTTTTAAAAAAAATAAAATCAATCTGTTGCAGTTTTTCTCGAAAATCTCAACGAAAAAGAAAATATTTCAATTATTCCTAGCTTTGGCCGCTCACATCCAAATAATGAAACAAATATCGGGTGTTCATTTAAATTTCCGGTCAAAGTTGGCGTTGAAAAGTCGATTGTGAACGCATCAGCTCTTTAAATCTTACCTTATTTTTTGCGTTGTTTGTGATTTTACACGAACCGTGCATTCACAATCGACTCTTCAGCGCCAACTTTGACCGGAAATTTAAATGAACACCCAATATCAAGCGCAGGTATCAATAAATTCAGTCTGCCATGAGAACAACACAAGAAATTCATGCGTAATTATCTTGATTAGATTTTTAAATATACTTACTAAATTTGTCCTTCAAACGTATGAATTCTTAAAGCCACAAATAAATAATAAACCAGTTTTTATTAAAAGGTAAGTGTTAAGAAAAATAATCCTCTTTAATGATATACATATTTCGATCTTTTAAAAATTTCTTTTTTTTTCAATTTTTAGGACTTTTCTGTTGGGTAATTGCTTTGAGAAACCCCTAATAAGTACGCTAGATTTTAATAAGTAATTAGAACAACTCTCATGAAAATTTCCAGCTGTAGAACAAAATCTGTGCGTTGATTTTCCTCAGTATTTTTAGAATTTTGTGTCACCGAGAAGCGGTTCTTTGTTGATCTCCGAATTAAAAGAAAAATTGGTCGTATTAGACGATGCATTATTTAAACAAGCAGTCGTAACAGTCGTGTGCTTCATAAAATAATAAAATCTATACAAAGAGGTTCCCACAATTTATTCCGGGCGGATCGATTCCAGCCTTGCAACCACACTTACCTAGGTATATGTAGCAAATAATTAATGGCACATTCTATAATCACTCTCATTAACGACTGATGAATAAATGATCCAGTAAGTTGTAGTTGTAAAGTTTATTTTTAGTCGGCGGTATTATGAAGTAATATTCTTCTGACGTGGCCTTTCCATTGTACGGTTCACTCTCGTACAATATAAGGCAATGAAGGTACCAGTATAAGTGAGTCCTGAAATGTTACATCCCGGATCTCGGCAATAAAACATCACGGCTCCCTTTTGATGGTTGAATTAATTCAAATGATGTTTGTTAAAGTGATTTAGCTCTAATCTCTGCATACGCTATCAAGCAGATTACGTTCTATCAGGCGATGCGGAATCGCCTTGATCTTTTCTTGAATAATATTGATTTACAGAAGCGCAACCTCACCGAGAGGGTTCTTTATTAGCGAAACACATCTGGATTACTCGCCCCGTCTCACATTTAAACCGGCTGTTATTTTAACACAAATTTATTCAAACGAGCTGAAGTAATTCTTATACAAAACTGTGCTGCTGCCGCCGTTAATGTAACGATTTAGCGTCTACTGCATCCAGGATTATGCAATGACAAGTTGCCAGATACCCACCCACACCAGATGCCAGAAGCATGCATTGTAATCTCCTGCAGCACTATCGGATAGGTGGAACGTGGTGTCGCCTCATCAGATCCGCCAGGTTTATCTTGTCCTTAGGATAATTAATCATGCGGTCCCCATAACGATGATCTATTGTGCCCTGTTATTGTGCAAATTCATCTTGGCTGAATTTTTCCTGAGTTCTTCGACGAAATGCAAATTTAATGGAGAGCAAAACTAGGTTACAAAACTTATACGGCTGGCCTATAATTTGGCTAATAAGAGTTTGTCTCTCTTTAATAGATTATGAAACTGTTAAAGCGTGCCTTCGGTAATTACGAACTTTTCGTTTTGCATTTTAAAATTGAGAACGAGCGGATTATCAAAAGTTTACCTTCAATCATTTATGTTCTTCAAATTATTCAACTTCAATCAATTTCTACAAAAAGGTTAATCTCCGAGGAAGTTTCCTCTTATATGGCACGGTTGTAAAACGTTATTTTTTATAAGGCAATTATTTTTTTATATCCTTTTAGGTAACCATTAAATTTTTCTCATAGATCCTGAATATACTCCGTGCCACATAATATTACACTGAAACCTATTATTACATTGATTACCTCAGATAAGATTGAAATAAGCTTTGACATTGAAAATACATTCTGTCATGCAACGTGCATTTGCGGCTTTTGAATTTTAAAATCTATAAATGCTCGAAGAGAATAACAAGTCTATTCTTGTTCATTTTAATCTAATTAAGCAATTATACATAATAATAGTGTGTGATCGACGTGCATGTACAAAAAGGCTGTCTGGGGTTACTAAAAAACCCAACCCTTTCAAATTATTAAAACTGATAAGAAACAAGGAATTCATGTGAAAACACTTTTCACATCATTCTTAAAAAAATTGTGTAATTACTTTGTTATTTTTGTTGAATTCTAACGATCATACAGTGACAACTGACATTACCTATCATGATTGTTGCGACAATTACTTTTACTCACCTTTAACTCAGTGGCGTACCAGAAACTTCGATGAAATTTTCAGTTGATTTGATCTTGAAAATGAAAGGACTCTTATATAATTTATGAGTTCTGACCAATCATGTACATGTATTTAAAAAGAATGTATGATGTTTCTTTAGTAATGAGCCCGATGAATTGAAAATGCAACCCACAATACATTTGGAAGGTAAAGCTGTATATTTACCGCGTATATATCCAGCTTTACGTTCCAAATGTATTGTGGGTTGCATTTTCAATTCTGTCGCGTCCATTATTATTACTCTTGAATCATTTTGTAGTTATGAAAGTTTTGTCGAAATTATGTAAACAATTAACCTGTGAGATGAATTCAATCCTTGTACTATATTATTTAGTCGTCGACTCGACGAAATCCACTAGTATGTCTCTGTTGGGAGTCAAAGAGACTTGAATCCGAATCGAAATACTTTTGCCAAGTTGGAACAAACAATGTTTGCTTTACTCCAGTGTGTTTCGTGCTCACAAAAGCAAGAACTTGGTTCAAGAACATTTAACATCAGATTTACCACTCTGTCGCAGTAGCTTTAAACCGTACTCGTTCCTAAATGACTTTGATACACTTTTAATTTTAGTTGGTAGGCATGAGAGGATCCCGTCGGCTGTTAATAACCGAGATTGGGCCCTTTCAGACGACGACTTTAATCGAGTGGTGATGAAAGTTCGCGGTGTACGTGCGCCTTAACGATCATTTCAGACGATTTGATTTCGTGCCAGTGGTATCTCGTTTAAGCGGAATTCGATAGCATGCTGGTCGTTAGGCTACCATTTAGGGCGAACATGCTATTTCCATCATATTTCCTGGCGGATTTGGGCCCTGTCCGACGACTCGAGTGTTTTACCCAATGACGTATGGGCCATTACCGGGATCACATGCCATTATTTACGACCATTCCAATTACATATGCACACTTCGCCGTTTTCATTTTCGCTGGGCGGAGTCGCATTGCCGCTAATATCTCCGTGTCTCATTATAAATATGGACACAAGAAGTGCTTAGTAATGCCATAAGCCGTGGCCATTAAAATCAGCTTTGGCAAGTGGCAGAAGCACGCTTTTTCGCCGCTCTAGCTCTACTCGGGCACGCAAAACATAGTTGCGCAACGAACCATCCTCTAACCAAATTACTCTTTTTGCGAGATTATCAAAAAGTGCGCGATCAATTTAAGGCTGGTCGGGGTGTCAGACGCAGCACGGTTGGATTACTGTAACTTATTAAGGAGTTGTCCTTTTAAAAGTCGCGCGGAGATATCGATCGGGAGTGGTGAAGTTGAGCGATTAATGTAGAGGTACTTGATGAGGCCAATTTGTGTAAAAATTGTTCTGGTACCAACTACCAGAACTGCTCGGTAGAGATTATTATGTAAAGCGAGTTATTAAATTGAAATTAGGACTGACTCCGTTTTAAACAACCATCATTTCTAACCGAAATTACTTAATAACATGTCTATTCTAAAATAGTTTATGATTTATACACGGATTGAAAATTAGTCATGCAAATGTGATCTAATTTATAACCACATCGTGAATGGCCCAGGTCTGGTTCTTTCTTTTAATGGGAGAGCCGCTCGACTGCATACAATTCACCAGATTACTTGGAATTTTGCTATTGTTGAGAAAACTAAGCTTTTTCTCAATTAATTCAGCCAATTTGCGTCAAGAGCTTTGCTTATGCAAATTAGGGATTATCTAATTTATTTTTCAGATTTGCATCTGAAATTTTTTTAATGAATTTAATAACCTAATTTCCTTCGTAAACAGCCATATACTTTACAAGATTTTATTTATAAGCAGCTTCAATTATCCAATTACGAACATTTAAATTTTATAAATTTTTAATTGGTTACAAATTTACGATAATCGCCGCCATTCACAACTTTCGCTAATAAATGTACAAATCATAATAAAAGAAATCACAATTTATGTTACTGTCAAATTACATATACCAAGTGGTTTATGAATGACGTTTGCACCGTTGATATTGTTGGGATAGGAACTACGAAATCTCGTTAGATTCTAAAAGGTTCTGCTCTTTTTTAGTAACTACCATTTTAATTTATAATTTACAATACAAAAAACTATTGTTTTTGTTTGTTTTGATAATATACAGGGTGATTTACGAGTAATAATAAACCTAACGAATAATTAGGTGGAATAATTGCTTAACTTCCCAATCTTTAGTCGTATGGGGGACATGTATTGTTGGTTGCATCACAAATTTTGTTAGGCTCGTGATTCACGTGATTCACCCTGTATAGTTTTTGCAAGCATAATACAATATTATATTTCACAGTATATTTTTGCCAGTGTTGCTTTAATTTAATTGTCAGATTCTCAACAATAGAAAAAAAAACTCAAAATTTTCAGTGTCAGATATACATGTTGGTATACTCAACTGAATAAGCTTTGTCGTCAGAAAATAGAGACATTATCTTCTGCCACTGAAAGTTTCTTATTGTTGCAAATTGTTCCTTGCACGCAATCTCAGGAAATACTCGTCTAGTGTTGAAAGTTTTTATTGTCAGAAACATCTGACACGATCGTTTGTTTTTCTGATTTGGTGAAACATTAACTTAGATTTTTCTGTCCATAACAGATGTACACAATTTCTTTACAGAATAAATGCCGTGATAGTTTTTAAGTTTAAATATGTAGTGAAATAGTTTTTAATACTAAAAGTTAGCTGCTCATTAGTTTGCACCGAACGCATCAAAGGGGTTGAATCAGTTGTATTTTATTTCCAGGATGCTTCGTAATCTATTATTTGAAAAAATATTTTTCACGTTGTAAATTTATTACTTCTTTTTTTTTAAACTATCAGAGGTGGCTTGAAAATTAAACTTAAATAAATAATAATTATTGTGACACTAGTTACCAGTTATCACTTATCAATTATCCTAAACAGAAACAGAAGTGAATTAGCCGAATACAAGTGCCACTGTTCAAGTTGTATATTTATTTTTGACGACTAGAGCAACCTCATTTGATTTACATTCGATGCCTACGACGCGATGTGGTGAATTTAAAACAATACAAAGATTCTGTTCAATCCGTCAGATGCGAACGATGTGGACTAGTGAACAACTACCCTAACTGAATTGTAAGCCAATCCAGCTACAGTGAATAATGGAATTATTATCGTTTCTGTTACGTCATGACAAATCTAATAGTTACCGAAAGTTATTTTATAAAAAAGTCATATAGATTTTCTACAGGGTGATTTCGAAATTGAGGCGTTCGTTGTAACACGAGGTAGAGCTTATTTCATCAAGATGTACATGTACAAAAAGTATTGGTTGCTAGTGACGGCTGGTGGAATAATGACGTGGTAACTTACGTCCATCCAGACTTTTCGCGCTGCCACCCGGTATACCTTCTGAGGGACCACCATAGCTGCCTCGACGTTCCAACAATACAGCACAGATTCGACACAACTTCCATTGTTTTTTATTTGACCAATAGAAAGTACCTAAATGTAGAATTCGCAAATAGCAAATAACAAATCAGGAGTGGTCAAAATTTAATACATAATACTTTTACAGTGACACTTATAAATAGCACACACATATTTTATGTAAATTGAGAATCTTTTTTATTTTTGTAAATTAGGTATAATCGTTATCAGAATATGTAAATAGAACAAAGTTAACAAGCCAAAGTTAAGAGTTATATTTACGAGACATGTTTTTGTGAATTAATAGAAAATAACTGTTTGTGGTAAAAAATTTAATGGAAAAATTCCCCGAATGACGGACCTTAATTTTTCAAGAACGTAAAATAAACGTTCTTGATTTTTAAAATAGCAGTTGAAATTTAGTGTTGACTGAATCTTTACGGCGACGATATTTTTAATTTCCTCTGCGAGATTTCAACTCGGAATTATTACAAAGCACGAACGTAAAAACTGTCAAAAATAATTTAAAAAATTCCTAAAATCCCTTATCAAATGGCATAAAACTTTGCAGTCGACTATAACGAACAATGTTATTTACGTTCGGTCCCCAATTTATAGGTAATAATTTTTAATTGACAATTAAAAAGCTGAAGTAATTTAAGGCATTATTTATTTTTAAATGCCAGTCACGTTTCATCTACTTTCGAATGGACTTTTAATCTTTATAGACTTGTTAATGATTATTTAAATCATCATTATCTGCTGTTGTTATCTGACGTGCGCTGCGGACCAAAAGTCAAACACTCTGTTAAGCGTATACTGCTCCCAGCAGATAATTACCGGGCTCGCCGAAGTGGGCCCTACGGAGCGACCTCGACGGCGGCCAAACAAACTTATTAAAACCCGAAGTGTACAATTACTTGACCCATTAGACCCGATTATGATCGGGGTCTAGGTGACTTATAAGTACCTGCACGTTGCGATCAATCGGTTTCTCGGAGCCAATTTCTTACGGCCTGAAATAATAGCGACTCCGCCGTCGTTTCACGCCGCCATAAAAATACACTCTCCTGCATGTGCAGGAGGTAAGAATAATGATCCGTTTATTAGTTTTGTGTGGAGACCGCATCGCAAACATCTGTCCCGACGCGTTGCCACGTCATATTTTCCACTTACGATACGACCTCCTCATTAAATTTACTGCCGCCCCCTAAACTTGACATATTTTTTTATATCAATGTCAGAAATTCGGTCATATAGACGTCCATTTAAACATGATATATGGCTCCATTTCTTGTTTCATATCTTATTTGATAATAATTCCGAGATGGAGCTTTCGGAATGGAAACGGCTCGACTTCGCTTCATTATCTCTTTTATGTCAGTGTAAATTTGAAATTTTGTATCTGTAAGCCAGCTGATGGGACATTTGAAAAATGATAAGGACCGTATTGGATTTCATTAAAATTGTTAAGGAGACGACGTCCTGCCCTCTGAATACGATACTCTCGTTATTAATTTATTTTCTCTTTTTACGATGTAATTTTATAGCCTTGTTATTGCTGAGCGGCGTAGATCCGACTAATAGATTAACCCTTATATTGTAAGCCAAAAGCATAATTTATGCTTTTGCCGGAATAAGAAATCTTCCGCAACAAAAGCCGACATTCTTCAAAAACTTGGAGAACACACAAAAACGCCAGACGAAAGACCGCTCGTGCCAAAAAATTAATTACAGAAATGAGCTTCGCCTTCTACACGTCCCATATTGTGTACACATCCCAACAAAAAAATTCAATATATTCCATTAAAAATATCGAGCTTCATAAATTGTAAATTCTTTTTGTAAAAACCCGTTCTTTAATGTGATTGCTGCTCGTATCCGGCCGAATGTTTACTCATGCATGATTATTATACTCGTGTATTTTTAATTACACGGTGTATAAGCTCTAATGATAATGAACAAGGAAACCAGGTATTTAACCTGTCAGAAGGCATAAGACTCTGACGCCATTATTAAGCGCCTTTTAATAATAAAGCCTTTCGAAAAAATGAGATCTGTTTGGAAGTCATGTCGCTCGCGTTGTCAAGTATGGATCGTCGCTTTTATCTCCCAACAGCATCATTTTTAATGACGGCTATTGATAAGCAGGTCGAGGGAATTAATAATGGAACGAATTCGGCCGTTACGGGCCTGATTTTTATTAAAGCTCGGCATGCAACCAATAATTTCCAGCTGAGCTTGGTCGAGTGGATACGGCGGCCTCGGTCTCTGCAAATTATATTTTCTTGTTAAATAAACAAGTTTTAAAAAAAGAACTTTATTTACAGACACAACGGCGGTACAACGACTAATAACAACTGATTACAACTGATTATCAATCTTGCTCTTACAGACATATATATAGGTTTTTCTTGTTTTGAAACTAATTGAAAACAGTGTTAATGTGACAGGGTTAAATATCTATAATTTGATAAGAATATGAATGATGGGCTCACAAATCTAGCTATGATATTTGGAAATAGTGGATAACATTGTATTCTTACTATAATTCGGTTAAAGAACTCTAACTGTAATGAGTAAGTGACATTATAATTGCTTAAATAGCGGGGTCAGATATCTAACTGAAATTATATTTTTACTGTTTATGAAATAATGCGGTTAAAGAACTTATTCTGGAATAAACAAGTACATTATATAAAATTGGTGAGGTCAGATATCTAACTCCTCCCTCCTTAAGTTCGAAAATAAAATTGGTTTATTTTCGATTTTTTCTTCTGGACTTGGGTTCTCCGGGGTTGAATTTGTGGTTTTCTTGTAGCAGCGATTTTTCAATTTCCAGAGTAGTAAACAGCACACGGCAAGGGTCAGGACAACAAGTATGCTGATGTAGACGGGGTGGCTTTGGTGATACTCTACAATTCGAGGGGTGTGGATTGATGAGGCTTCCTTTTTCAGTTGGGAAATGTCGTCTAAATCGATGTGACGTAGGTTCAGGTGTTCGATAGTAGGGTGGTTTTCAACTTCTTCTGTTCTAACTTCCGGGAGTATGAAGGGTTCACCTAGTATGGAGTTTTCCTCATTGATGTAGGTGGATTCCTTGTTTTTGATTTTACAGTGGTGAGGGATTTTGATAACACTGGGTTTTTCTATGATGAAGTAGCCGTTACTTTCACAAGATTTTTCAAGTTTGGATATAGTTGTTCCTGGGATGACTAAAACACAGTTATGACTCAGTCTTTTAGTGATCGTATGAGGTGTGTGGATTGGTGTTAGGGAACATTTCTTCTTCTTCACGTTCAGGATTAGTGATATGACGCAATCTTCTCCGTTGGGGTTTAGTTTGTCTGGACAGATGTAGAGGTCTTCTATGGCACCACATGGCTCGTCTTCATATTGATGGTTTAGCGAGCTGAGCATTAGGAATGGTTGTTCGGGTATTATGGTTAGGTTGTTTTGAGGAATTGGGTATAGGTGGTAATAGTCGAAGTTGTCGGAATTGAAGATAGGCATGATTATTGCGAAAATAATTTTATCTTTAATAAAGGAAGCTCTTAGATCAATCAATTGGTAGTATGAAAGGATGTTTTGGAAAAATGGTATTTTATCGATTTTATAGAGGTTGGTTAATGTATTTAAAATATGTTTTATGTCAGAGACGGAAATGATGGAATTGTGTACAGTATTTAATTTTGCAAATGTAACAGCATTTTCTAAGTTGTCCAATAGTGTTATTAAATTTTGTGAGTTTAAAATGATCTGATCTAGGGTATTCTGTGCTCTGAGAAAACTTGAAATATCATCAAAAGATTTAATGAGATTATGTTCGAAGTAATTCAGTCTGGATTCTATTAATTTTTGATTATTGTTGAGTGTGGTAATTGTATGATTGTAATGATCGATTAAGTGTTGAGTCAAAGAAATTTGCATTTGCATTTGTTCATTTATAGATTTTTGATTACGTGAAAGGGTATCGATTGCTTTTTCGAAATTGGTTGCGTCTTCCGAATCTAATGTACCAAAAAGAAATTTTGACGTTTTTCCTACGAAGTCTATTAGTCCTCTTTTAGTTCTAATATGTGGGGCGAGATTTTTTAATTTATTGTCCGCTTGTTTAATTAGAAAATGAGCGTGTGTCAGTAAGTTGTTTAATATATTTCGATAGGTGACTCTAGAACTAAACGTTGTGTAATTACTTAAAGTATTATTGATTATGTTATAATATGTAATCGTATTATCTAATAGTTTAACTAAGGGGGCTAATTCTACATAGTGGATGAAGGTGTGTTTAGATTCTATTATTTTTCCTTTTCCTAAGTGGAATGGGAGGATTTGCGAAGGGATCGGGGTTACTTGGATGTCTTCTGCTTGTACCACTAGGTACGCAAGCGAGATGATGAAAATGTGTTTAGCGATCATCCTGTAAAAGAGAACCAGTGCTAAATTTTCTTGGTTCTTTGACTGTTGCTTTATGATAGGTACCTTGACGAGTTTTTAATTTTTTATCATTATTAGCAAGAATTTTACTGGAAATGAATTTAGGTTTAGCTTTGTTTCTTTCTTTAGTGCTAATATAAGCTGAATGTCCGGGTATAAATGTTTTAGGTTCTTCTCTAGTTGCGTTTAGTTTATCGACTATTTGTTCCTTTTTTGTTTGTGTTTTCTCTTTTATGTCAGCGTATAATGTTTGAACTTTTTCCTTATGTTGTTGGATATAATTACTGATGATTTTGGTATCTGTCATTTCAAAAGGGTCGTCTGAGTTAATGTGTCCTTTAACTATTTCGAAAGGGGTGTAGTTTGTTACTGAGTGAATCGCGTTATTGTATCCGATGATGGCATAACTGATTAAGGTTTCGATACTATCGCGAGGTTTTTCTAATTTGAGACATCTGATTTCTTCGGCGAGTGTCGAATGGAATCTTTCTACGGGAGAATTACTGTTTGAGTTCTTTGGGGTTGTATAATGAAGTTCTATTTTGTGAAGTTTACAAAAGTCGCTTAGAACATTATTTTTAAATTCTCCACCGCAATCTGTGGTAATTTTTTGGGGTAGACCATGGTGTGAAATGAAGGTTAATAGACTATTTAATATGTTAATTGGATTCAGCGAAGTGATACAATATGCTTGTCCATATCTCGAAAATGAGTCGAGGATGGTCAAAAATGAATGATTGAGGATTTTAAATGTGTCCATGTGTATGTGTTCGAATGGCTTGCTAGATGTCGGTGTTAAATTGAATTTTATTACAGGTGGGTTTCTTTCATATTTAGCGGTTTGGCATATTTCACAATTATTAACGTACGCTGTTATATCTTTTATCATGTTTGGCCAATAGTAGTTTCTCTGAAGGGAATTGGTCATTTCGTTAATACCTTTGTGACATGTCTTGCTTTCATGATGATATTTTAATTTTTCTTTTTGATCTTCCAGGTTTACGAGGTCTTGTAAGATGATGTTACTCTTGATGAATTTAAAGGCTGTATTTTTGAAATACATTTGGACTGTTTTTATAAATCTTGGCTCAATTTCAGGACTTTTGAAGAATAAACAATGGGTTTGTTTGGGATCGAGGTTAGTTTTTAGTATGTTCACGGTGTTGGTTTCAAAATTTGTTAGAGGTATTGAAGCAGTTATTTTGGTTTTATCAAAAGCTTTTGTGATTTTAATGTTTGGTTTTAGTGCGTCTTTATTACAGTGGATTATAATTTGGCTTTTAAAGTAATTTACAGGTTTATTTGTTATTGGGATTTCAAGAACGGGGTTTTCAATGGAGGTGTGTATTGTTTCGTTATCATCATAATCGGGTGGTTTAATTTGGATATCGGATATGATATTAATTTTTTGTTTGCTTTTTAATTTGGAGGTTAGTTCTTTTAGTGAGGGGCAATCGAGAGTGGGTTTCGGATCAGGATTAGTTAAATATTTGTCAATGGTTTCTGAAATGTCGCCTTCATTTCCGATTGTGGAAAATCTATCATCGTCCTTTTCTAATGCATGTATTTCTATTCGCGACAAGGCATCAGCGTTGGTATTTTGTTTTCCTTTTTTATAAACGATGTTATAATTAAATTCTTCTAATTTGAGTCTCCATCTCACGAGTCGTGAACTAGGTTCTTTCAAGTTGAAAAGCCACTGCAGGGGTTTATGATCAGTCACTATCGTAAACTTATTGCCAAATAGGTATGGTCTGAAATATTTGGTACTCCATACAATCGCTAAAAGTTCTTTTTCGATTGTACTGTAATTGCATTCAGCTGTGTTTAGGGTTCTGGATGCGTATGCAATTGGTAAATCTTTGCCAATTTCTCCTTGACTTAGAATTGCACCTATCGCGAACTGGGAAGCGTCTGTAGTCAGTATGAATGGTTTGGAAAAATCTGGATATTGCAATATTGGTTCATTGCTTAAAATGTTTTTACAATATTCGAAGGCGCGGCAAAATTCTGTTGTATGTAAAATTTTCTCACCTTTTTTCAGGCATTTTGTAAATGGTTTTGTAATTTTCGCAAAGTTTTTGATAAATCGTCTGTAATATCCGAGTAAGCCTAGAAAGGACTTTATGTCTTTTACGGTTTTTGGTATGGGAAATTTCTTGATGGCTTCTATCTTTTTTGGGTTAGGTTTTATTCCGTCAGGTGTTATGACATGTCCTAAAAATTCTACTTCTTTACGAAGAAATTCTGACTTATCAAGCTGGATTTTAAATCTGCATTTGCGAAGTTTTTCAAAAACTAATCGTAGATTCGATGTGTGCTCTTGAAGAGAGGTCGAGAAAATGATTATGTCGTCCATGTATACGAAACAGACTTTGCCTTGCAAATCTTTTAAAACATTGTCCATGACGCGTTGAAATGTGGCTGGGGCGTTTTTTAATCCAAAGGGCATTCTAACGTATTCGTAGTGTCCATTTTCGACATTAAAGGCAGTTTTGGGTATGGACTCAGGATCCATTTCAATTTGGTGAAATCCTGACGCAAGGTCGAGTGTTGTAAAATATTGGCATTTGCCTAGTTTATCTAGTATATCGTTGATGTTCGGTAGAGGGTAACGGTCGTCTATTGTCTTTTCATTAATTTTCCTATAATCAACAACGATACGCCATTTTGTCTTGCCGCTAGCATCCATTTTTTTTGGGACGATCCATATTGGGGAGCTCCATGGACTTTGTGAAGGTCTAATTATACCGTTTTCTAGCATTTGCTCTATTTGTTTTGCAACTTCTGCTTTATGGACGAATGGGTATCTATATGATTTTGTGTGGACTGGAATTTCGTCTGTCGTTTTGATTGTGTGTTTAACTTGATTAGTAAAAGTCAATGTTTTATCGTCGCTGTGGAATATATCTTTGAATTCGTGGCATAGGGACAAAATTGCTTTTTTTTCTTCGTCATTTAAATGATCTGTTCTTATGAGATTTTGTATGTCTGGGCTATGTTTGATGTTCTTTGATTTCGTTAAAAAGGAATCAAGGTGAAAAAAGTCGAAATGTTGTTGTTGTGATGTCGGAAAACTTATGACATTTATCGGTGATTCTAATGTTAAGGTAATTCTATTGTTTGTGTTGTTGTGTACTTCCGTATTGGCAAAACCGTTGTCGGCTGTTGTTAATGTTTCTGGTACGTATAAGGCTTTTATTTTTTGTTCGGGAATTATGACGTCTCCTTTTAGGCAATTCACCGGTAGTTTAATTTTCATTACTTCGTGTGCATCGACACTAAAGGTAAACGATTTTTCGTGCGTTTGTCGAAAGAAAAGGGGTATGATTAAAGAATCGCTGATTAGTCGGTTATGTGTTAAATCTATTGATAATTTTAATTTTAATAGGTCTCGGAGGCCAATAATACCGTCGAAAAAATCGTGAAAGTCGTAAAGGAGGAATTTAAAGTTGTCATCTGAACAAAATTCTGAAAATGCGGGGATGTCGGCTTTATATTTAAGTTCCTTTTCACCTGTTGCCGTTTTAATTTTGGAATTTTCGTGGTAAATTGAAGAAGGGAAATAAGTTTCTGCGACAGATGGTCTTATTATTGAAATGAAACAGCCTGTGTCTATTAGTAATTTTAATGGTGGGTTTTGAATTTTGATATACGGTAGTGAGTTGCAAGTGGACACGTTGTTAATTTCGCATGTTATGTTGTTTGGTAAAATGGGCTGGCGTTTGGAAAATTTTGCTCATCGTGTATTTGTTGTTCGTAATGATAAGGTGGTTCGGGAATTTGTTGATCTTCGGTATTAATGTTTTCTTCGTAAATTGTGTGTTCGGGGTAATTATTGAGATTTGAATTGTCCTGGTAGTCGTCTTGGAAATCGTCACCGTCAAATTCAAAAGGATGTGGACTCTGTTGGGCTTGGTCGTTTTCGATGTTATGGAGTTCTTCTGATACGAAATTTTTGGGTCCATTATTAGGTCGGAAATAATTGTTATTCGGATTATATGGGTATGAATGTTTAACCGTGGGATTTCGAGAGGTAGTGGACATCGGTTCAGGTTTACCGGTTGGTTGTTGGCCTGTAGGACGAAATACATTTTTTGGCTTACCGAAAACTTGATTATTAGTGAAAAATTTCTGTTGTGGGGGGTTGCGAGAAGGTGTTATGTTAATTGTTTGCCTAGGGAATTGCGGTTGAGTGAATTGTGCAGGTTGTCTATGAAATTGTCGTGAATTCAGGTATGATTCGTTGTTAGTTGCGTGAGGTGAAAATGATGTTGGGTACGATGTATGTATGTTCGATGGTATGGTCGTTTGTTTTTGATGTGTTTTTGTTGAAAATGAGGTGGGTGGTCGTTGATGGTGTAAAAATGATGCGAAATTTTGCGTATATCTGAAGTTTTCCTCTTCAGTCACGTACGCCATTGCTTGTTCTAGGGTGTCGGGATTTCGTAATCGGATAATATTTTGTAGTTGTGGCTGTAGTCCGCGAATAAATGTTTTGAGAGCTAATTTGTTGTATTGGTTGCTGTAAACTCTCTTTGTATTGATACACATTTCGGTTACACTGACGCTACCTAATTTCGACTCAAGTTTACTTCTAACGATTTGAATACGTTTTCCGAATTCTAAAGGTGGTTCGTTTTTAAACGGAAATAAGGTAAGTAAGTCTTGTTCCAGGCAATCCAAATTTCTTTGGTCACCAAAACTCAGGCGTAATGCATTTTTTAATAAATCCCAAGTATTTAAATCTGTTTTAGTGCCGATCAAGATTAGAGCTCGACCAGTCAGTTTACTAATTACTACTCTCAACAAATAAGCGTTAACGTCGTTTGCCAAAGTGCCAAAAGTTGTGAATAAGTAGTCGCATGAGTTAATGAAGACTTCTAATGTATTAACGTTTCCATCATATGTGGGAATCGTGTCTACGTATAATTTTAATAAGCTGAGGTTGGTTGAATTGTTTACAACTTGATTAGGATCAATATTTTGAGGTGTGGGAGTCATTTTGATTTGTTTTTTTTTTCTTGAATTTGTCGATTAATTGATCTAAGTTAATACTACGAAAATGTAGTTCGTGAAATTATTATTTTAATTATATTTTTCTTTTGAAGAAAATTAAAAATTCAAAATGTTCATTCAACTCCGATGCAGAGAGTTAAAGGAAGGAAAAGAAAAATTGGAGCTCAGACTCACCTAGTGCAGGGTTGCGTCTGTTTCTGGAGGTTGTCTCTCGATGGATTCTCCGGAAGTTGACTCCAACTTGTCGCCGATTAATCGTTGAACCTCGAAATCTTGGTACGATACAGGATTTGCGTTGTGGGTCTGCTGTAGGTTCTTCGAGATAACACTTAAGGAATTGAAATTCCAAATCGCGGAAACTTGCACGATGCAGGATTTTATTAGCGATCGCGTTATCCTACCGACTGCGCCAATTATATTTTCTTGTTAAATAAACAAGTTTTAAAAAAAGAACTTTATTTACAGACACAACGGCGGTACAACGACTAATAACAACTGATTACAACTGATTATCAATCTTGCTCTTACAGACATATATATAGGTTTTTCTTGTTTTGAAACTAATTGAAAACAGTGTTAATGTGACAGGGTTAAATATCTATAATTTGATAAGAATATGAATGATGGGCTCACAAATCTAGCTATGATATTTGGAAATAGTGGATAACATTGTATTCTTACTATAATTCGGTTAAAGAACTCTAACTGTAATGAGTAAGTGACATTATAATTGCTTAAATAGCGGGGTCAGATATCTAACTGAAATTATATTTTTACTGTTTATGAAATAATGCGGTTAAAGAACTTATTCTGGAATAAACAAGTACATTATATAAAATTGGTGAGGTCAGATATCTAACTTGCAGACCGACAAGTCATTTATACTCCGTTATTGACAGAAACAATATTTTCCAATTTAGATCATTTTCAGTATGATCGATTTCGGTCGGTTCGTCACGCTTGGGAACCATGTGCTTCTTCTTAACGAGATTCGTCACCTTTTTTCATCTCAGTAATTGCTCTGTTTATTTTGTCGGTCTCAACGGACTGAGAACGGTTCCGACAAATACCGAACCGGGGAGATAATCGCTAGAAAAGAACCGAGTTAAATTTTTTCATTTAATTTAGTTGCAATTCTTTGAATTGTCTGGCAGCAGCTGATATTTTTTCTGTTTTGAAATTCCCAATTAGATTTATTTTATGCTCTTCTTTTCTGTCACTGGAACTATTTTAATGTTTCCCTCCAGTTTTATTGTTGTAAATTATTTTCTATTATAGACTATTATTATTACATATTATATTTTAAAGAATGGAACAGAGGTTTACACATTTACAAATTGAAATAATTTTTTTTCTCTACACAAACAGTTAATTTTTTCACAGTTTGCAATTGCAACTATCGAGGAATTACTGACTTTAGTTTCTAAGTATGCAACAATTATTGTTGCAGACCAATAATGTAGGTAAGTGAATTTTGTGATGTTCTAAGCACAACATTATGCATGTAACTTACAGATTACCATTTAGCGTTTATGTTTTTACCAATAATAATAAAATACTTTTTCAAAATTTGTTGCTGAGACTCGAAATAGGTCTTCTAAGTGTGTCCAGATATGAGGAACAAGCACAAATAACCACGAACAAGTGGAGGAACGGAAGTTGGGGGTGTGCAGATAAGCATGAACGAGCACGAGCAAGGATGAAAGACCATAAATATTGTAAACAGCGATCAACTACTTTCGGTATCTACATCAACCAATTTTTATTGTTTTATTTTATATTTGTAAACGTACTCGTATAGCTGATACAGTTCTAATAAACTTTTAGAAAATGCTGTTTGGTTTTTACTAGAATAAATAAGGAAACGTTAACATGTTGCAGGAGCTAAGCAGTCTAGCACTGAAACAGTAAAAAGAAATCATGCAAAAAGCAAATGTGTAGATGCACATATTTATACTGAACAAAGACGAAATAAAATAACAATTTAGAATAACAAATTAAAAACGTGTCTAATTAAAACATTATTCAATAATAAGTGGGTTCTTATGCACTCATTTACCTTACAAGGAATGTTCAATCAATGGCGTCTTCGGAAGTGTTATCCTAGGCTTCGTGAATTAGTAAAAGTCAGACAGGGCAGCATAGAAATGATCTGTATGACCGAAAAAGCTCTGCGATAATTTTTCCCAGTTAGTAATTTCGAATCTGTCAATAGTGGAAAACCTATTTCTCAGAGTTGAAACTTTTACAGGAAAACCTTCACGTGTTGTGGTTCGCCGAGGGCCACCATATGTGGGAAGTCGGCGATGGAGCCCTTCTTCAGACCACCTGGGCTAACACTGACACACTCTTGAAACACTACGGCCTCTTTCACACTCATTTAGCTAACGATAATTAACCTGTCTACGCCGTCTTAGCATTTTTCAACACTTTAGAAACACAAGAGTTTTGAAAAATCTAATTTTAATGAAATCTGATAACCTTCTAGATGTTCGGATTTTTATGTAAAATATATGTATATTGAATGTGTTAGTTGTTCTTGACAGTATTTGTTGATCACCAACATATGTGCACAGTACCAGTCTAAGAAAGAAGACAAAACTTCAGATGCTAAAATTGAAAAAATGAGCGAACATTTATGCAGACACAGAATTTTTGTGAAGGAAGAACAGTCTCTTTAAATGTTTTACAACAAAGTAATACATAATATAAAAGTAGTAAGTCATCATATTATGTTTCGTATTTAATTAGATTTGACCTCATTTAACTTACCTAGTTGGTTAATTAGATGGTTTATTTTATTCTTTCTTTTGTGACTTTCAAGATTTATACATTTCAAAAGCAGTATAGAGCACAATTTTAGAAAGGTGCTCAGTCAAATTAACTACAGATGAATTTCTAGCAAATACTTGCAGATTGCAGTGCTCATTTTTCGAATCTCATAATACCATATTTCATAAGGTTATTTTTATATTTTATTTTATAATAATTTTACTTTACCTCGACTGTGTTTTATATTTCTCAACAAACTGAAACGTATTTTCTCGGAGGCAAACAAATACTTTTTATAAGTTAACATCACCGAGTTTAGCAGAAAAAAATTGGTTCTTACTTAGTGATTCAAAACTGTTGTGGGTAACATGTAATTAAATGCGATTGGAAACAATTGATCAAATTTTCTGTGACATTGAGAGCAATAAAAATGATTATTAATGCAATCTTCAAGACTTTGAACAATATTATTTGCTTATATCACTGATAAGCAAATAGTATTGTTATTTCGTTCTCCAATAGACTCCCATTGACGAATTCACTGAAAGAGAAAAAAGACTAATATTTCAGGAGTCGTGTTATCTACGGCTGCATACATATCGTGCGTTCATTTAAATTATAAATGTATCGTCAAAGTTGGCGTTGAAAAGTCGATTGTGAACGCATTATACGGATTACGGATCACGGATCAGCTGTTTAATTCTTACATTTTTACACGAGTGGTGCATTCACAATCGACTCTTCAATGCCAACTTTGAGGATAAATTTAAATGAACGCATGATATACCGGTTGTCGTCAGTCTGTATATTAAAAACAACGCAGAAAGTAAGGTTAAATTTAGACAGTTGATCCGTGATCTGTAATCCGTGGTGCGTTCACAATCGACTTTTCAACGCCAACTTTGAGGAGAAATTTAAATGAACACCCGATATAATTAACAGGAATCTGGACAGAGCAATAAGAATTAAATATGGGAATCTTAATAAATTCAATATTACTCACCTGGTAAAACACGATACACCTATTCTCCCTGCGTAGGATTGTTTTTTATTATAGGTGAAAATAATTTCAGAAGTAAATTCTCCAATTCAAAAGGATTTTCATACACTTGCTTCTAATTAACCAATTAAAGCCAATACTACAGTCTACATTTTCGGCACATTTAGGAATTTAAGATCTTGTCTATGATTTAAAACTTATTGTATTTCACATTCGAGATAATATTTCCTAAGATAGATTTAATGCTTCTTAATTATTTTTACTTGGGATTTAGGTAAAGCTTGGAATTTCTGAAAAGATTGAAATTTATGTGTGCTGTTATAAACTTATCTCACAATACGAAGATAAATTGGTACATCTTGGTAATCAAGTTAAATCAATCTGACAACATAATTGATAGCAATGTTTTTCTACACAATGTAACCTGCATTCGCAATAAAGTGTGGACGACAAAGTAAAAAAATGACTGAAAAATTTAATGGTTTAGTGCAGACCCAAAGAAAAATTTAATTATAACAACAATAAAGATTTACGATCATGGCTTGTCGGTATCCCTTGGTAGGGAGAAAAGACTTCGATCGACAATAGACTGTGGCTATCAAACTTTGTTATAGAAATTACATTTTTATTTTTCCGTATTTTACTATTTTCATGAATACGTTAACTGTTGATAAATGTTCTAAATAATTTAGATACCTATTGCAATTTTTCATAAATGTTTTTTTAATTTAGCGGTTTCACTTAAATGTTAAATTAGTTAAGACTCTTTTCTTTTCTTTCTTTTTGAGAAAAAATCGTTTAAAAATTATTTTTACATTTCATTAGTTTCCAAGTAACTAATTCATGTTCACATTAACAATGTAAAACGGCAGATGTAAATTTTGGTCGGACACGTTCCACAAAAAGTAGTAAATTAAGGACAACCTGTCACGAGAAATACCCAGGTACAACCCACTCAAAATAAACCTCGGCAACATGAGGCGATTGCAATCTAATTCAGTGTTGTTGGCATATTTCCAAAGATTTTCTTAAGTCGTTTTAAGTCCCAGTCATTGCTTTCGCATCAAGTCCATCAATCACGAAAGAGAACAAAGCAGCACGAACCGGTGCTCCAAGGAATACGTCATCTTCTTATAGGTGGCTCCGCTTTTTTGGCACAGCATATTTCCCGTGTGTTGTTGCGTTTTAGATTTCGTTTATTTGTATCGAATTTCGAGTGAAATTTTTTGAGGGGTTCTTGCGATCGGCAAAGAAGGCAAGTCGTAGGGCTCGGCGAGCGGTTCCGTGGCATTCCTAAATAATGGAGGCCATGTATCAAGTCCCAGGGAGATAATGCAAGCTGCGTGCTTAGCAGAAACCTTGAGCGAGTCTTTATTATCCTGTCAAATTACGTGGTCCGCTACAGCTCTAGCCCACGCTCCTCTACGCCGATGTCTACGTGAAAGAAACCCGGCTCTTTCATCCAACAACACGGCTTGCCCGCCCCTCGTCTAGGGAAAATGCTGAATTAATGCTTCCTTTCGTGTGTCACGGTATTGCTGTGGTCCCGATGTCAATACCTCGGCCGTGCAGATCGTGCCGTATTCCACACTGGATACAGAAACATGAAAGAACGTCGACACCGAAGGGTGGTCCAACCTGAACGACGTTATTGTGCTTTTTTCAGACCTGCACGTTTAATTCCTACAGCGCTCATAAATTCAAAAACATACGCTAAGTGCTGTTTCATGTATTTAAAAGAAAATATGTAATGTAACTACAACGTCATTTATTCCTATAAGAAAATGAAGTAGATCGTTAACTTTTCACAAAGGACACAAAGCCTAAACAGGACAGAAAAATGTTTAATTATGCTATTAACAATTTTACAAATAATAAGAAAAAATTAGATTTTTGTTACAAACTAATTACATAATAATTAAAATAAAACTGTCATTTTGTATTTTTTAATTCAGTCACAAAATTATTTCCTCGAATTATACTGGAACTTTTTTTTCTCCAGGCAATTTTCTGTTATTACCCTAGTCTCAATTGTTGAGGTGAAGATTTTATTAATGATTTTAAACCCCATTGACAATACTTCTTTAATTTTTTTCTTTCATTCATTAAAGGAAATAAAATGTATTCACGTTGTTTTGACATAATGGGAGGCCATGAAAATTTTGCATTTAATTTGATAATAAAGCTGTCTGTTGAATTAGGTTATGTTTTTCTAAGTTTGGGGTTATAAATAGCGTCAATGTCTAGTGCATTGTTGTCAGTTTTACTAGTTTGCAATAGAAGAATAGTGAGACATGGTGGGAAATTCAGCAACATGTTATATGTTCATTTTGATAGGTCTGCATGTCAGCCACTTTAGTGACGGAAACAGTGTGTCCAACGTTAAAAAAATAAAGCATGGCCCCCCATTATGCCAAAACAACGTGAACGGTGTTTAGTTTATTATGGTAAATATTTGTTTGTAATGATCTGGATGTCAAAACTAAGTATCAATATTTTCTAAATGACAAGCCAACAATTGTTTCAGAATTTGTCTTCTTTTTTAAAATGGGCAAAATTAAAGCGTCAACTTATCATCTAATAAATTATTGTTATGAGGTAGCCTGATGGTTTTGCAATATTCAATAGCGCTGTACGCTTTGAAACTTGACTTACAAAGTACTCTAGAATTCTCCTGGAAGTTGATGAAGCAAGCGTGTCCCTTCAGGTCATACCATTACATGGAATTTTGATGTTTCCGATATCGATTTGTGTCAGATCATCAAAACTGAAACGTTAACAATTATTACATGTTGAACTGAATAATTGCAATGAATATTTCTGAGGAATTCAGGAGTAAGTAGTCGAGTAGTTAACTAACGTAATCGGATACAATTTGGCTAAAGAGTCCTGTCTTATTATCTATAAATGTTGTGGACTAATTGCGTGAAACACCATTTGCATTCTTGAGAAATGTGATAGATGCCCAGTAGGTATAGTCATGCTGGACTGAGGTAGGTCATTGTCATTTGTCAAATCCTAGAAGTACCTCAAGGTTACCTTTCATTACTTATTTATTAACTGTAGTTCTTATTGTCTAAGATCAAAAAGGATTTAAATCACATAAAACCAAGACTTGCATTCCAAATCTTATTCAATGGTTTTAATTTGTTTTTGCTTTTTTTAAATTAGTGGACATCGAATATCTATGATGTGAGCTTGAGCTTATTCAAGACTGAACAGTGAAAAATTCAAAACTTTTATATTGGCCGGTACGAGTAGTCCATTTATTGAAGGACTTTAGTGAAAGACACATTTATTACATTATTATCTTTCCATCTAGTCAGTAAAAAATATTATTGATTAAAAAAAAAGGTAACGATAATTATTATTAAGTGCTCTCTACAAGTGCTCTGATACAAAATATGAATTGTGTCCTTGTACACTCATAGGTAATTAAAAGCGTTAGCTTCCTGCAGATTGTAAAAAAACAAATTAGTATTAATAATTCTTTCTGGGAAGATAAGTACAAAGTCGATATTGGCGTCCGTACCATTTTGAACTAATAGTCTTGAAATTATTGATGTATGTACTTTAAAAAACTATCCGCTATTAGCCTCCACGAAATTACCAGCAGGTCAAATTTGAGCCGAAATAAATTATTTCCAGCATTATTAAAGTGAATTGCAGCTGATTTGTAGCAGGCAATAGCAACTTTCGTCCCCATTTATTATTTTCAACGTTTACCTGTTCCGGACAAAACATCTAATAAATTCGAAGTCGCTATTTGATTTGGACAGAAAATTGTATACCTGTCTGGCCCCAGGTGTTATTTGCTTATTTTAAAACGTCGTGTCTGATCATATTTCCTCGGACCCCCTTCAAAATTATTGATTCCTCACCGACAGCGCCACCGACCTTTCTCTCGAATATCATCTCAGGCTCAGGCAATCGTTTTTAATTTAGAAAACTTCTTGGGGGCCTAGACGTTCGACACCGGCGGCAATTTCTCTTTTAACAGCATGCCTCAAATGATCGTTTCGCTAATTATTATTCATAAAATTAAACATAGTGTCGCGGCGCATAATAATTACAGCTTAAATAGTGTAATTAACTATGAGCTCCAGTTCGAATGAATTAATGATGAAAGCTGAAAACCAAAACTTGCCGGGCAATGATTAATAATGTTAAACGAGATTGCGTGCGATCCGGCAGTAAAAATGCGCTAACCACATAAAAATGTAGTACGGACATTTTATATGTCCCTATTTAATTACACGTGCGGTTCACAACCATTATGTTCGTGATATGTAAGCTCGGTTACGTGGTTTGGAATATTGTAAGGAGGCGAAGTTGCGGAAATCATAAATTCGGAACAACTTTTAGTCATAGATGACGCCGCGCGAAGAATTTTTATTGTTTAGTGAAATATAGCACCGAAGTGCGGAATTCCATTTCATGCTGATTCACTTCGAATAAAGACAATTATTACAGGAAATGCTGGACCGAGAAAGTTAATACCAAGAATTATGACCGTTTAGATAAATATTTAAGACATCTGAATTTATGATCTAAGAGTTGCAGTTCAAATATGTAGCATAAAATTCTTCCTCATGCAAAAATTCGTTACACTTGCAACAGGCACAGAAGTCTGTTTCTTGCTGCACAATAATAAACGTTGTAGCAGTGAAAATTATTATCAATAAGTGTAACTGTGCACGTTCGCTTGCAGAAAAAAGTAGAAGGTCTTTTTGTGCTTCTCCCAGTTCGACCTCGACTTCGTCTCGGTCTTCAATCTCTTAGAACAAAAAGACTCACTTTTACTCTTAATAATGATATAATCTACTATTTTTGCAGATAATTTCTTAAGCTGTATATTCGACTGATTTTAGAATCAATAGATAAGAACATATCTACTGGAAACTCATTTCTTAGGCATTGTAAAACGTTTTCCGTGCTATCGTTGATGGGGCTCTTGATATGTTTGCCTATGTTACTTTTATGGCACAGGGTGTTTGTGTGAAAGGGACAACCCTCGTTTTTGCTTTATGCAAAAAATAAACGCATTTGATTGTCATTATTTTTATTATATGTCAACAATTACAATGACATAATTGGATGGCTGCATTGTATGGTCCTTAGAGAAAATATTTATCTACATTTCATTTCAGTTTTCCTTTAAGAGGTGCCATAGTGGCGAAAAAACAAGAAATTGATAACAATACAATAGTATATTTTAGTTTTGCCAATTTGCTATTTCAGAACACTCAAATACTCTTTGATGGTTATATTACTGAATGAGAAAAATCTTTTGTCTTTTCCTACCACTTATAACTAATTTATTGGCTATTCTGGCAAGAAGCCTATACACTTGGCATTAGTTTCGGCCATTAACGTATAATACATGCATATGGGAAGAAGATTTGAAGTTAAACGATTGTTTTAAAAAATCGATACCAGATTTCATAAGGAAATAATCTAAAAAATAAAATATGAAAGAATGTTAAAAAATCAAGAACGAATCAAAGGAGTATACATATTTTATTACACATCATATAAAAGTATGAGTTGAATTTCTTTTGCTTGGCTTCAGTGAACATAATTTTAAATTAATTTTCCTCAATCCAGCTGTTTTTACATATTTTAAAATATGCAGCAGCGTGTTCAAAACTGGTATTTTATGTTAGTTTATTTTTTACTCCATTCGTTGAAAAGAGTAGTGACAACCTGATTTCTGACCCATCTGGTGTATATTTATAGAAAACCCTTAATGAACGAATGAACCCACTGAATAATAAAATTAACGATTATCTAAAAACGTTCTAATCATTGAATGAGGCAGTACCTCTCTGCATTTGAATTTAAAACAGTCATCTTGTTAAATATAAATCAGTTTTATTTTAGATTGCATTAATTAATTAAATAATTACCGTTACGGTTACCTTCAGTTCAAACTGGAGCATTAATTGAATTCAGTTTAAAATAATGCAAGAAAAGTGCAAATATTGTCCATGATTTAATTTTCGCTTCTGCTACGACATTAATCTGATTAATTATGAATATCCTTCAGCATGATTTGTGATAAGGTTTCCACTTTCTTGTGTCATGAACAGTGTTTAGTTAGTAATAAATACTGATTTACAATTTATCGTGTCGACTGAGAAATATGAAACATGCATTTAAGCGAAGGAAAAATGCAGCTCATTAGTATCTTATTATAGATAGGTATGACTATTAAAAAATAAATTAAAGTCGTAATTTAGATGAGGTACATCTCTCGGAATTTAAATAAAGTTTTTGATGCAGCAGTCGACTTGTGCTAATGACATGTGAAACTATATCATGCACAGCAGCTGAAACCGCAACAATGCTGCCAAGAAGACTAAAAAAGTATTGTGTGAAAAGATGCATGAGTTCAAACAAAACCAAAGTGGTGTGTGAGTGGGTGGGTCTAGATAGAGAAAGCTCGTCTCCACCAGCCAGCCACGGAAGGTATTTTATGTCACAGATTTGTATTACGAAACACGAGCGCTTCTTTTATGCTATCTGGAAAGTTTCAAGCGAATTCTACCTCTCCGTTCTGGTCCGTTGTAAAAGATAGAGAATGATTCATTAAAGTAGCTCTCATCAGTGCGATAAAATCTAATGATCTCTTGTTTGGCTGTAAGTAAAATTCACGGAAACTTCGGGCGCACAGCATGTGGCCCATTATGTTATGTCCCGTCCATTGTGCGCGGAGCTTTAATGAACAGACGGCGACCCTTCCTCACTTGCCCAATTCCACACACACAAATTTACATTCAAACTACTTTTGTATGCGGTACAAAGTGCGAAATAGCAGTCATTACTTATTTAATAAGACCAATGCCGGAGGGTCTTTTATTACCTCGGTTTCTGGGATTGCCCTCTGGCACGTTCAGCGAAACAGCACACCGCTTTCCCATAATAAATAGTTTTGTTATATAGCCGACATCAATTAAGTTTATGGACGCACTTCGTCTTGTGAAGCTCGCCAAGTTGCCCCGAATCTTAATTTTACACTCGCACTCAATAACGCGTAAATCCAATTAACAGACAGGATCTCGACAACACAAAAAAACGGACGCGCTATTACAAAAAGCGTATTTATGAAGCTCTAAGTAAAGTAGCTTGAGGTGCGAACGAAACCATTAAAAAATCACAGGGGCAAGGAATGAAGTCGGGGAACTTAATTGGAACTGCACCTAGATTAGTTTGTTTCTTTTTTTGAAAAATAATAAGGAAAAGGTATACATTTTAAGCGAAGGATCTTCTACAAAATTTTGCTCATAAGGTACACAATAAATTAGTGTTCCATCAAAATTAACACAAAGTGTATAATAAGTGCAATGACTGATGGGAAGTAATTTTGAAGCTTGTTAAAAAACCATTAAATTAATTAATTTCGAAAGACAAAGTAAACCGAAGTAGTCTTGGTGATATGTGAAGTGTCAGTTTAAATTGGCGTGGGAAGTTGGAAAAATCCTAAATACTAGTCCAGTCGAGAGGAATAACTCCGTACAAATAGTAGATTGCATACTATTTTATTCGGAAACATTACATTTTTAGCAAATAAACAATTAATTTGATGCAGTTTCATTTCTACTGTTAACAATAGGGCGGAAAGTGGCCCTGACCAAGAAAGGGAAATAAAGATAAAAAGGAATGGTTAACTTTCCGCCCTCGTATAAGGTTAGGAATGTGCATATTACAATACGATTCTGAATAATAGTAGATTACATACCGTGGTGGAAAGTGTTTCATTCCTGACGAGAGTTAAGATAGTTTACCAAGGCGTAGCCGAGGTGAACTAATGCTCGAGACAGGAAGGAAACACCTTACCACCGAGATTTGTATACTATTTTATTCGGAATCATTACATTTTTAGCAAATAAACAATTAATTTGATGCAATTTCATTTTTACCGTTTTTCGACAATTCGTGTACGCCACTGGAAAAACGTCATAACAGGGCGGAAAGTGGCCTATTACTGGCCAAGAGAGGGAAGTAAAGATAAAAAGGAATGGTTAACTTTCCGGCCTCGTATAAGGTCATGAATGTGCATATTACAATACGATTCCGAATAAAAGTTTTTACCAAATGAAGATCCCTGATTTTGTCCAAAATAAAACGCTTACAAAGAATTATCCACTGAGATTCACATTTAAAGGGGCGAAATCAACATCGAGATTTTTCGAGATAGTGAAAAAAATTCCAATTAAGTACAAAAATTTTAATTTTGTCTTTTTTCAGTTTTATTATAATTTTGATAAGAGAAAAATTCTTTTAAATATTCAGACAAATTAAACACTACCAATGAAAATTTGAAATAATAAAATTTGGTATTGTTAAATATTATTGGGTAAATCAATATCAGATCAGTACATAATGAATGAATACTTTATTTTACCCTACGGGCTTTCTAATTCCTGCTTACATTTTTCTTTTAACATAAAACAGGAATTCCAAAAAAATAAACAGTTTTATTCCTATCCGCCACCTCTTTCTTTCTCTGTTCTTTCTCTCCATTTCGCTTCCTCAAAGCTATTTCGAGATGGTCCGACTCTACTCTCTCTCCTATTCTGAATTCTTCTACTCTTTCCCATGATTTTTCGTTCATTATTCCTTAATCTATCACTGTTTCCCCCCTGCTACCTATAGGTATAGGTCCATTCCCCTTCTTCGTTTCCTTGTTTGTTCCCATTCAATACCCCCCATCCATTTTCTTCGATCCATTCCATCAGTCTCTTCCCCTCTGCATTTTCAATCTTGTCCTTGGATTTTCTTTTCCCATCCTCCCTCTCCTCTTCCCAATTTCTTGCTCCCCTTTCTCCTATTCTCCCGTTGAAGTCCCCTCCCAAGAATATGTTTTCATTCACTGCGTCTTCGATACGTTTTCTTGTTGTCTTCATCTGTTTACTGTATATTGTCCTTGTTTTCCACCATTTATTGCCTGTATGAACTTTTCTTTCCATACATGCTCCTTCTTCTCTCTTTCCATGTCGCTTTTCTTTAATCCTCAATTTCACCCCTGTTATTATTCCCCCGGTAGCTCTTCGGTAGCGATTTTCCCCTTTGTGCTTCTTTTCCGGTTTCCGTTTTCTTTGTCCAACTACCTTTTTATTCACCTTCTCTTTATACCTTTTCTCGCCGCTCCGTCTTCTCTACTTCTCTCCTTGTTCTACTTTTTTTTTTCAGTTTTTCCTCTCTCTCATCCCATATAAACCATTCCCCGTTTATCTGTATCTTCCTGTATCCTATTTTCACGCTTTTTCCTTTATCTATCTCTTCTCTAGCTACCTCCTTTAACTCCTTTTGTGTTTTTCTTTCTTCGTTTGTCAAATCGTCATCTACATGTATACATCCTCTCACCTTTTCTTTCCTTCATCTTACTGTTATTTAGCATAATATTCTTCTTCTGCTCCCAACTTTCTATTTTTGCCAGCATCATTTTATCTTTATTTATTTTAGATGCTTCCTTTACGTTCACTTTCACCCCTATCTCCCTTTCTAAACATTCTTCCACCACCTTCTCTGTATATCCTGTTTTCCCCCTATTCCGGTTATTATAACATTATTCTTCCTCTCCTTCTTTTCTCTTTGTTCCATCTTTTCCTCTGTCATTTTCATCCTTATCATCCCCTCTGCCTCCTCCGCCTGCCATTTTTCTTCACTTCCTCTTATCTCCTCTCTCCTAATTCCTTTCTTAGTACTTTGGTCTCCTCTCTTATTCCCGCCGTATCCTCTGTTATCTCTCTAATCATGGTTTTCATTTCCTTATCAATTTCCTTGCTTTTATTTTCTTCTTCGCTTCTACTTGGGAATCTTCCCGTTCTGGTGGAACTCTTTCTGAATGCGTTCGTGCCTTCTTCAGACGTCCTACCCTTTTCGTTTTCTCTCTTGTTGCTTTCTTTCCTTACTTTCGGCTCCTCGCTGTTTACGTTAGTAATCTCTGCACTTTTTTACTAAACACATCTGCTCACTATCGCTGCCAGACCAGGAATCAGATCAGTATTATCACAATCATTATTATTATTTGACTGTAACTTAGCAATCCCTTCATTTATAAGATAATCCTTTATTTGCCCTACGGTCTTTCAGATTCCTGCGTACAGTTTTATCTAAAAAACAACAATTCCAAAAAAAATTGACGTATTTCTTCTATCCCCCACCCCTTTCTTTTTCCATTCTGTCCCTCCTTTTCCATATCTTTTTCATTCATCCTATCTTCCTTCTGCACCTTCTTTTCTCTCCTTCTTTCCAATATTTGTTTTGTCTCTCCTCGTTCCCACATCTAAATCTCGCCATCATATTTCTTTCTTTTGCACTCTCTCCCCCCAGGTACTCTGGAATTTACTCTGTCATACACCTCTCATACTCCCTGTTGCATCTGGATTCTTCGATTTTCTCCCTTTTTTCTTGCTTGTCTGTGTCTTTGTCCCTTTCACTCAGCTCTATCTTCCTTTTGCTCTCAGTCTTTCCACTTCTTCACTGGCATACCCGTTCCTCTGATAGTATTTCTCTCTCCCTTTTCTCCGTGTTCTATTTCTTCTCTCACCAGCATTCCGTTAGTATCCAGCACTCTTCCCTTCTATCCATTTTGTCTTCAAACTTTGCCGCTCTCTTTCCCTCGTTCACTCTCAGCCTATTCCTCTTGCACTCTTCTCTCACTATGTAACCTGGCGTTTATCTGCCCACTCCCAGCACCCATCTCAAATATTTTTCTTGCACTCTCTTTACCTCCTCTTGTTCCTTCCATCCCCAGATCTCTGCTCCGCACATCAATCAATTCACTCTCTATCATGCTCTCAAAAATCATCACCTTCCTCACTATCTCTCTGATATCCTTATCCTTATCCGTGAATCTTTCGTTGAATGTGTCGCCCAAGTATTTGAACTCTTTCAGTCGTTCTATTTTCCTCCCTTCCCAGTTCCATTCATTCTCTTCACTCTTCCTCTTGTTGAACACCATTATTTTCGTCTTCTCAACATTCACTTCTAGCTTTTTCTTCCTCACATACTTTCCCAGGCTCTTCATGATTTCTTTCATTTTTCTTTCTTCATTGGCACAATTGCCAAGTCACTTCTACAAGAGGTATTTTTCAAGTTTTATTATAATTTTGATAAGAGAGTAACTCTTTTAAATATTACTTCGGACAAATTAAAGGCTACTAAAAAAGAAATAGGTTGCAAAGAGATTTTTTTTAGATATATGTATCAACTTTTTCTTTTAACATAAACAAAGTGTTAAGTGGTGACAATAAGACATTTACGTCTCTGAAATGAAAACCCAAATGCACTTCAACTAATATCAAAATTCTTTTTAATATTATAATGAAATATTTCCAAAAATAGCAATTATTGGAACTAAAATTTAATTGCAAGGAACCAACTTTTTTGGTTGTTAGTTGGTTTTTGCAAAATATTACGATCAAGGCTAGAAACTTTCATCTGTTAGATTTTACAAAAATGTTCGTTCCACATTGTGCCCGCACTCAATAAACTAAAGGAAAGATCTAACCATTGAAGATAATTCACGGCTGCGTCATTATCCCTATAATGTAGAAAGTAACTATTCATTGTTATCCGCTGGGTGGTATCTCCAGACTAAAATCATTGAAACTAATGCAAGACCATGCATCTCACTGCAGCTCTCTCAGACCATGAACAACAATATCGCCAGTGACCATTGCAAACTATATTAACACTAGACTCGCATCTGAGGCCACTCTTAGGAATTTGTTCTTTTAGAAGACGAATCTATCAACAAGAACTAGGTTCCTAATCAATCAAGAATAAGCTTTTACCTTTGTTCGCTGCGAACTTTTATTTTCATTTAGCTGTTTGACGTTTGAACCATTAGATTTTTTATGATTAAAACGCTTCTGCAACGCGATCATTCCTGCGCATTCCAGCATTTCACTTAGAGAGGTTAAAAATACATCGGCAATGATATCTAAACATTTAAACAGAATTTTATCAGCACATCTTAGTTAGAATAAGTGATGAGATGAATGTTTTACGTTCGCGAACAAATCCCGTCGAAGCTTCAGTCGCATCTCAACCATTTTGTTCTTTGAGACGATTGATAAATTAAAATAAAAGCTCCGAGCAATAAATATTCCGTTTTTCTGGCTCGACATCCTGCCTAGCCTCGGGGCAATTTATAAACATATAAAACTGAAAGGCTCTGATATATGTAAATGCAATCCTAGAAGACGTACATTTCAGATTTATTTATATTTTCGTCTGCTATTCCGCTCGATTCGAGACGCTTGAGGTAATTGCATTGTATCCAGGAGAGGTCTGTAATAAGTGCCGGTCTACGGAATAAGTACGTGTCGTTAGACCGCAACATGAGCCTTAATTTTTGAACGAGTGGAAACGAAAGGAAAACACCCCTAATTTCGAATTCACTTTGTGTTTGTGTTCCGAAGGCGCGCTGCAAATAGAGAATTACGGAGGCTTGTTTTTTCATCGACGTAACAACGGATCAAGTTCTCCGATGAATTATTAAAATTATACAGCGAGGAGTAGCCACGCATTCGGCGCAGGGGGTGGAGTTATTCAAATCGAAGTAAACAATTTTATATTTAAATCCGACAGTCACCCCAAATGAAGGGGTGGCGGCGGACAAAGCGACGTGGCCAACACCCGTAGGCCAACACCCGAATCGGGACGTCGGGGAAAGAAGACATAAACAGAAATATTTTTCTAGGTATTAACGTATTTTGTTGGCATTCCGCTGACAATAAAATTTAATGAGGGCGATGTCTCGGGCGAGGAGATGAAAGGGCTTTCTCCCAAAGCGCTGCCTTTGAACGCGAGAACTTATTTTAATGGAGAAATGACGGTGTAAATTAATAAGTTTGAATACAATTTTTAATGAGAATCAAGGCGAATTTCAAGCAGTCTAAATTTAATTTCGCATTTTCTGCAGTAATTGCGATGCTTTTCCTCCCAAGTTGGAAATTAAAATATTCCATCGGCTCTTTCTAATAATCCATTCTCACGATTCATTTGCCGTCAACGCTGAATTAATAGTCTAATTTATTTTCTCTTCGGGCTTTCTTCCATTATTACTGGAAAATTTCAATATAAATTATTATCCGGGACAGCTTTGCTCGCAACCGCATAAATGAAATCTGTTTGCGAGGTACACACAAATTTTCCTTTTATTTACATTTATATATAAATTACAAAACAAACGAAGCAACACAACAATTTGAAAAGACTTTTCCAAGAAACATTTAACATTTCAAATATCCTCAGCCTTCACTTTAAAGAACAAACAGTTCAACATTTACACAAGGAATTCAGAGAAGTTTCGAGTTGAACTGCTGCGCCAGTCGTCGTTTTGCGGTGGTGCTGAATTTACCGCAAAATCCTACATAAACAACAATGAAGACCAATTTAAAATTCATATTATTTATGGAACGCACGCGTCCCACAACGTGGAAGCTAAGGGTTGCGTACTGTTTCCACCCGAAGCCCGACCTTTAACCAACAATGGCTTTATTAGAATGTATTATACCTGCCCATTGTATTGTGAAAGAACGGGATGCCTATTGGAATTTGATTCGAATGGTTTTTGGGAAGATTAGATCCTATCTGGTAGACCATTGTCAAAAATTATCCATCCATCGATATGTCATATGGCTGCTCCCCGATAATTATGCGACCGTAAAACCCCCAGATAACATCTATTACACCGAAACTAATACCAACCTGAAGACAAACTAAAAAATAACCTAATCTGGCTGGACTTCTGATTTAACTGCTTCTGCGGTTAAATCCACCACTAGTCTCTCTTAGTAGTCGCTATGGTAACTAGAGAAGAGGCAACTGTGGCAGGCTATACTTTAACTGTATAAAACAAAATCTCATATTTCATCTCACGATGTGTTATATTTATTGCATTACTGATGCAAGAGTAGCACTTTCATATTCGCAATAAATATGTTTTACAGGAAAATGTCTGTTCCAAGCTAAAACCACTAGAATTCAGATTTTGCTCCCCAGCTTTGCATCTCTAGGAATTGAGATTAAATTTTTGCACAATTGTAGAGCTTCGCGGAATGCATTTTTTGAGATACTCAATTCAACTGTAAGCTGTAGTCCTATACTTGCCGCAGCGAACCACTGGAGTGATCACGAGATGTTCACGTGATGCTTCGTAGCGACGTCATAAAAAGCCTCGCCAAATTTTAGTTTTGTGCAGGAAATTTAAATCCTACTACTTTAGAATTTCTTTTTGGCCAGAATTCCCATTTTGATTTTTTAATTAAGTTGTATTTCAGTTTTGAAATGCCATGAAAATTAAAGAGCTCGTAAGTAGGGCAGTTAATTTCATAGCCAGATACCTACATCATTGTTGGTAATTATAATTAATATATTAATTATATTCGTTAGCTCGGTCGTCGGCTGGAGCCTCCAGCTGACACGTGTAAAATGGAAATCACCACCTGATACCTCCAACTTTGATGCATCTCGGCGCCCCCTAACACATACTAAAATATGAAAATCCCCATTTCTGGATGCAAAATGCATAAAGCACTTCCCGTTTGTCTGTGTATATGTGAAATAAGCCGCCATTCCGTCAAAGCTGACATAATCCATGCCATACACACATGTCGTGTGCATCCTGTAGGAATCTTGATGACCCATGCGTCACTTCAATCTCTGGACCTGAACCAAAAACGAAATTGCTTCCGTTTCGTAACTGCATTCGTAATGAGGTACGACAGGAAAAGCTCTAACAAGTATCTGAAACCTAATGGATAAAGCTCAACATACATCGGCACCAGCACGGCACCTGGACAAACAAGAATAATTTAATTAATCTCGTTTTGAATTGGATATTTAATTTAAGATGAATGCGCGCAAATTAAATAATTACTCGGTGATATTGTGGACGCTCAGTGGAGCGAAATAGTCAGGATATGTTGGAATGATTACACGTATGGACGAATCTGTATCAAAAAAGAGAATATAAAAGATTGAATGGTTAGATCAGATCGATCGAAAGTAGATAATGCACTTACATTCACAGACAATTAATTATTCACTCGGTAAATCTGGGTTAATGAACGGATTTTATCAATTATTTCGTTCAAAAGAATAGACTGGATTGTATTGTTTAAAGTTGCAAAAACAGTAAAATTTGATTAGGTAAGTAATAAATTATACAGTTTCTGCAATTACTCTGTTTCTAAACGTCTTGAAGTGATTACACGATTTCACACAAGCTTTGAATGAGTTTAAGCAATGAAATATTATGTTATGTATTCATAAAATGCTTGATTAAAATTGGACCAAATTGCAGAATGGTTAGTCAATAGTTAATTAATATAAACTGTACTCACTGTACTTTCAATTAAATGCAGCGTAATGAGCTTTCAATAAAAATATACATCTTGCTTGATTGCTTGAAAAGGAAAATAGTGAACTTCATAAAGACACTTCTGTTACTGTAAAAGCAATAAACAAAGCATTAATAGCAACAATAAGAACTGGTAATAGGGAATTTCTAGCTGTTTATTCCTTTTTGTTATTGAGCTTATGCAGTTTATTAAAGCTTTAAACTTATATGTCTGTGTTTTTATAAAAGCAAGTCATATTTTAACTGAATAACTGAATCAAACGATTAAAACGAATAATTAGGTTGTAGAATTAAATAAAAAATGATACAAACATTTTAACTGATATTATGAGTTGCAAGCTTTCATTTTGATTTTGACAATAAAGTTCCTTCTGAAAAAATACAATGAATTTAAGTGTGAGAAAGTTTCACTTAGAAATGATTTTCGTTTAGGAAAACGCTTCGACAGTGCTGAATTTTACTAAATACTTTTCATTTATGAAGTGAAGACATTACAACATTACTGATATCAATGAAAATTTCACACAATATTCTAGTGAAATGTGTTCCAATTTGGTAAGCATTTCCATCAAAGGGTGTATGGGATTCACGAACTAGGATGTATTTTGTTTTTGGGACAAAAAAATTACAACAATGGCATATGAGTCTGTCTGTACCCACTGGTAAATAAAAGCTTCCCCAACAGTAAATCCTCTGGCAATAGTGCGGTAGCTTAAACCCTCATCGGCTAATGTCACATGCATTCACCGCGACTCAAATTTCTAGAAACAAGATCCACCTCTCAGAAATAATCTTTATATCCAGCACGTAGGTTTTATGCTTCTTTATAATATGGTGTTATTGAGAAAGTCGACAACGAGATTGAATAACATCTGACATATGAAAATTCGTTTGAAAAGTATCCTTGTTAAAAATAATTTATAACGTTATCGCATAAAACATACTTACTTCATTGCAAAGACTTAAAGTTCGAAACTTACTTAGGATGAATTTGCAATTACAACTATAAATTTAGTAACGAGCACCTAGGTAGAAAAGCTTCGTCATGAATTATGCATGAATGGAGTTTTTCCGGTTTCACTCAACAGAAGTATTAGATGTTTGTTGTTGACATTTAAACTTCTGGATAATGAGAGCATATTGTTAAATAATTTATTAAACTCGATAAACTTCTTGACGAAAACTTTAACAGAGTTCTTATGTTTTTTGCGAATTGTTGAGAAATACAAATTTGAATTTAAATGGTGTAAGAGTCTGATAAAAATATTATTACGAAAAAGATTTTTTAACCAGCATAATTTTCGACATTTGTTTTTAAAACTGAAGTATTTTGTGTAATACCATAAGGATTCAAGAGTTAAAAAAATTAAACTAGTTTAACAATCAAAAACTAGTTTTATATAAAAAAAAAACTCCATTCTATTATAGAGATAAACGTTGACAGTTACAAATAATTTCATGAAGTCTAGTCATCATTAATTTTCCGGTTTTTTTTTTCATAAATCCGTACAAACCCGCTCATTCAATGAAATCAAGTTTTAGCAAATTAATTCCATACATTTTTTAAGCTTGTCGTTTAAACCTCCTGTGAAAAATATAGTGTCAAAACAATTTTTAAAACTTAGGCTTTATTAAATTCAGGCTGAAGGAGATAATTTAGTTCCTGTATGCTTTAAAAGCTTAGAGCCGGTTTTACCAACGCCAGTTAAAGTTAATTATAGGTTAAAATGCTTCGTTACTTTAGTTACCGATTGTTATAACAATATTTTCGTATATGTATTTTAATCTGTAGTTAAATTTAATTCACGTTGGTGAAACCGGCCCTTAGTCTTTTAGTCTTTGAAAAATCCTCTACTAAACAATTCTTTAAACTCCCAGGATTTCGTATGAATAATTATTCAGATTTAATTTTTTTAAGACAGATTTGTTGTACAAACAAAGGACATTCTTTGCTGAAAACAAACATTTTCAGTCATGTGCCGGTTAAATATAAACAAATGTCATTCGTGTCAAACAGCGGGAAATTCAAACTTTACACTGTTCCGAATGGTTTACTTTTTTCAACGCCTACTCCAAAAAGATGGGATTACAAGAAAAAATGAAATGGAATTGCTGGCAACATTGTTTTCTTTTTACGTAACTATGCCTTCAAAAAATGTACTTAAATGTTGGTTGTAGTCGATTAGGATATGTTGCACGCTAATGATTCTGCACACTGACAGCTGCTGTTTTACCAGAGCGACCTTATTTAGCAGGATTATACCATTTTATGATACTTATTCGCTGCTCAATATTGAAATTTACAATTTTAAATGCACGAAATATTGTTACATAAATATATTTTTGTGATCCTCAATTTTTTTTTGTAAAAACAGCGACATCCCTTGGCAATATGAAGAAAACTCACTCCAATTTTCGTAGCCACTCTGTATGTAAAGTTCTGACTTGTGAATTGAAAAGACCCACCTTTCAACACTTTCCAGACCCAATTTCTGCCAGTTGGTGATGCCAAAATATTTTTTATTCATATCTTGGACGTCCTAAACTAAGCAAATTCCTGCAAACAATTTTCTAAATAGAACTAATTTAATATTTTCTCACCTCATTTTCTAAACTCAGTGTATAATTAAAATTCTCATACAAAATTACTTTGATCAAAGAAACAAATTAAAAGTTAAAATTTGTTAACGACTGTAATGCGAAATTATGGATAAGAAATATGCAAATAACATTCATAAATCATTGATGAGAAAAAAGTCTCTTCAGTGTAATTAGTCCCACTAGATATTTTGCGACGCAAACAAAAAGGAACCAATCCAGCTGTTGCCCATCGAAGCAATTGTGTTGTGTTTAAAATACAATCAATAATTTTTTACGAACAATATTTTTGCGTATAATTATCGCTAACATTAACGCAAGACCTCGATTTGTCTTTGTGTGAATTTACCATTGATAATCACGAGAACTGTTGACATTTTCTTTTTTGTGCTCAGCCGTCTAATAACAGCAAGCACTTGTAAGGAATCGATAATTGTATTTGTCGCCCATTTACGTTTCTTATTTCTCTTGGTGGCTCCTGTCAATTGCTTTTCAGGCGAGTTCATCTGAACGTTAAGCCATCACATGGTAGTAGCACTGGTGCAAAACCGACCAGAGATCAACAACCCTCCTCCCGACGACACAATGCCAATTTCGACTGGTCTTTGCTCTTCATATGTAGGCCACATCTGCACTTACTTTTCATCCCCCACCGGGCAAACGTCTGGAAGAGTATCGCGAAGCATCTACTGAGCACAAGTGTGTGACAGGTATTAACGAGAGCCGTCTCTGGGGCGAGTCATTGTGCTAAATCACCGGTAGTGTTGCGTAGTTGCTACTGTGTCGGAGCCGGGGGCGAGGGTTGGTTCAGAGAGCGACAGCTGATGTGGAGACAGGGTGCATTAACATTTGTTCCGACCTGCTGGGCACAGGTGGGCACATTTGTACAGCTCGAGAGAAATTCGAGCAGAGATTTCCTTTGCGCCGCGTATCCTGGAATTATTACGGCAAAATGCGGGAATTCTCCTGGACGGGAGTTGAAATGTTGACCTGTCAGGGTGGAACAGAAGCAATAGCGTTTTACATAAATAAAATAGGATCGATCGCAATGTTTGTGTAATTTTCTTGGTGGGACGGCCGTAGTGAAACACGTCATATTCAGGAACAGCTGACGGCGCAGTTAGTGATAATTTACATTTTCAATTTATGCACTACGAGGCACTGTCTTTTTCTATGTTTGGAATTTATGCGCCAAAGAAAAGGATACCATAAATTATAGACAGAGGAATGTAAATTTAAATGTCTGGCGCTTTTATTCAATTTGAAATTCGTTGGCGTTTGACATTCTCTTTGCGTGAAAGGATAACTGTCCTGCTCCCTCTTTATTGCAACAATTTGAGAAAATGGATACCGGAACCGGGGAAATCCGGAACACTTAGGGGAAATGCTGACGCAGAAATTACACACGATAATGTGACTCGAAATTTTTTCCCTTGAGGAACACGAATGACTAATATGAATTTTGTTATGATCAAATCGTTGAGTCAAGAATGAAATTTTCTCCAGGACACTTCCACTCTAAAATCGACTTTACAAAGAATGAAAAAAAGAGGAAGTTTCTATTGTGTTTCTTAATCGAATTACGTTTTTCCATTAGAAAAATTAATTTTTAATTACGGGAAGAGAGGTGTTCCTATTAATATTAATTAAGTGCTTAATTAAATTTAATTAAAACTGTGGAACTTGATAGTGTTTATAATTATTTAAATTTAAGATATTCGTTTCTAAACTGATACATTTCTCATGTTAAGAAATATTTTTCCGTTACTCTCCTTTTTATAGTAGACCAAATTAATTAGTTTAAAAAAAAATCACTGGTGTAATTTTTATTCTTCAAAGAGTAATTTCCTTTACTGAGATACGAGTATGATATTGTATTAATTATCTTTAACTTTAACGGTTAGTTAATGAAATAGAATTTGTTTGTAGTGATTCCAATATGTAACTGTTTGAAGTTAAATCTTGATATTTATCTGGCAATGAATTATTTTTTGGATCATCTTTACAAACAATACTTACTTTTTAACCAGTTAAGGCGTTCAAAGTGGACTTTTTTTATTTCACAATTTGGAGATCCTTATTTTTCTACCGTGGAGATTATAGTCAAGGGAGCAAAAGGGACAGGAAGGAAAAATTAGTGGTGGGACAAAGAATGTGAACAATTGGAGAAGGCAGCAGTAGAGGTGTTAAGAGAATAGAAGATGATCAAAATCGACAGAAATAGATTCCTAGAAGTGAAAAGAAAATACACAGAGAGAGATATAGAGAGAAGAAGAAGCAGAAGAGGAAGAGGGAGGAGAAAGAAATAAAAGAAATAAGAACAGAGACGGAGGGACCGAAGGAATAGTAGAGAGAATGGTTGAAGTATGAATGGAATATGGAGAGGAGAGCGATTTCCAGTAGACTGGAGAGAAGATGTATTCGTAATCTTCCCTATTTACAAAAAGGGGAGAAAAACAGAACAGAAAACTACCGAGGAATAACTCTCCTAAACACAGGGTATAAGTTGCATGCGTCAGTCTTGGTTGAAAGGATGAAGAGAGAGATCAAGGAAAAGGGAGTGGTGCCGGACAGTCAGGCAGGGTTCAGGGTTCACTCATCCATTTGCAGAGTAAAAACACAAACAACGCAAAAAGTGAGGTTAGATTTAAGCAGCTAATCCGTGATCTGTAATCCATGGCGCGTTCGACTATTCAACGCCAACTTTGAGGATAATTTAAATGAACACCCGATAGTATGTAGCCTGCTCTTTAAATGTTTTACTTGGATAATAAATTAGAATAATTACATATTTCTTCCCAAATTCTTCCGAATATTTTGAAATAATCAACACTTTTGATAGTAATTTTTTGCAACGTTAAACCAATAAATTTGGAAGTTTTTGAAGTTGTGAAAAAACATTTTTTTGCATAAACTTTTACGAAATTGTAAATGATTTTTCAGTGGTTTAACAACTTCAGAGTATCTTATTCAGCACATATGTTATTCTAAGACTTCACCACGTCAGTTTCTGGAACATCGATACATGTAATTTAAAATTCCTAATCGATATTGCAATTACAGGTATTAGAAGCATTTGCATAAAATATTGGTACGTTGCTCGACCGTACTAATAACAGGAACATTGCTTTACTGTTTAATAATAATAAATCTCCGAATCTTTGATAAGCTCCAGGAAAATGTAAAAAATTACATTTTCCTTTCGTAAATTTTCTCTGCATTGTTTACACAACGCTTGCATCAGCGTGCAACATGTTTGCAGCAGAAGTGTGCAATATTTCTGCAGCGTTCGTGTTGGCAATCTGCATGCCCATCGACAAACTTCGCACTATTTGCAGTTTGGGCAAAAAATTGTGGACTTGGCGTCTGCAGTGAGTCGTTAGCGCGTTTCCCATTTCATTAATGACTTTTATAATTACTTTAATGCGAGTGTCAAAGGAACCGAATTACGTGAACCTTTTATTTTTATGCGGTTTCGTGTTCTTTCGTGTTGTACCCGGTCGTGACACATAAAGGCAGCAATTATCCAAAATGACAAACACTATGCACTGCGCAATTACGCCCCGCACCGACCGCTCGAAAATAAAATTGTAGCGAGAATTTTATTTAAAATTCTTGTTTGTCAGAATCCTGATGCAGCTTTTTATAATAAGCTCCGGTGTACAGGAGAAAAATATGATTTTAATTAAAACTTTTCATAAAACAAAGTTAAAAAGTCGGGATTGTGCATCAAAGAGATCCAATTCCATCCACCTTTTCCAACAATGACAAGTTTTAACTGAAATTCTCCGTGAGGCGGAAGAATTCAAAAAGCTCCGTAATCGCTGCATGCACACGTGAAAAGGATGGCGAGTTTCAGGCTGAAATATTCACGTTTGTTACCGTGCATCAGGCTTGACCTAGTTGGGATGCGTGTATGGAACGTTATGGTCCTTTAAACAAGCCATTCCTTTTGAAAGACTCATTTCAAACGCTACATGATTCTTGAATCGGCAATAAGTCTTCCTAAGGGGACTGAATATAAGTGCTATAATCCCACACGGTACCATTGCGAGTTGGTAACTCTCGATATAGTCCTTATTAGCACTGATTTATAACGTCTACGGCTTCGTTCGATGCAAAGTGTCAGTCTATCGATTCCAGTAACAAGATTAGTTGTTAATTATGGAGCCGCGTCATTGCTTATTGCTGTTAGTGCATTGCTGCCAACCAACTACCATTCCGCACTATTAATTTTAATGGAAATATACGATCTTTTAATATCTGATATTTAATGGCGATTACACTTGGAAAGATGCTGCCGCTGCCAAGGATTCTACCATATAGGAAGGAAGAAGAGACACAGGGGAAAGCGATTTACTGATATATTCATGTCTCCTCGAAAATCCAATCTTATTGCAGCAAAGAGGATTTGCTATTTCCATAGATATCAGTCTAGTTTTTACTCACTAAACTCAAAATCAGTTTAGTTTCATTTCGGATTTTATAAATTTTAATTATCTTGTTATTGCAGAAGTAAACTCTCTCAATTTCGACATTTATCTTATTTAATTATTATAAAAACGTCTAGCTAGAACAGTTGGGTACAATGTGACAGTGTGTATAAATTTATGACAACTATTTATTTCTTTTAGAAAAGGTAAGGCAACTTTTTTTGTTTTTGAGTAAACCGTTATATAAAATGTAGTCACGTTCTATGCAAACATATTGACATATTCCCCAAGATATAGTAGGATTATTTTTACTTTCCCGCTTTTTGCAATACTTTACAACATCCCTGACGCTGTAGAACATCATAGCCGCTTTCTAGCGCAGAATGCGTAACAAGGAAATTTGTCTAGCAGGTACGAGAGTTTCAGGGAGCTGGCAAATGTAGTAAAAACAAAAATATCCAGCATTAGTTGCATGCACAAGAATGCGATACCAACCCTTATATTTGCCAAATAGGTATAATTTTCCTAGCATTATGTTCTGAACTTTTTTAAAATAGAAAAAAATATTGTATTATACTCGTTTTATAAGCCATTTTGTCGCACTTGTTTGCTTTATAGCACTCGTCGCTGCGCTCCTCGTGCTCTAAAAAACGCGTGCGACAAAATGGTGTCTTATAAAACTCGTATAATAAATTACTATTGTAATTGCAAGAAGATTAAATAAAAACTTAAAAATACATACATAATTTCTTTTAAATCAATTTTAGTCATGAAATGAGACAATTGAGTATGTATATTTTATAGTTATTGCTATAACGACCATGAATATCAATGTATATTGTTAATCTGAGTTAATGAAAAGAAAGTTATAACTCCCGAATTTAAACAAGCAATAAAAACAATGACAAGTAATAAAAATGTGATATTGTTGGATTTGAGCAATGGTATGTTGCTAATAACAAATTATTCCGTAAATTATGTCCGGTGTAAATTAGATTTTTCATTATTAAAGACAATAGGATAAATTGATTTACAAATACATAAAACATATTGTAAACTCATTGTGAAAGACTAGAAAATTAATAATTGTAAAACAGAAATAAAAAAAAAATTGTATGCATCACATTTGGTTTTAGAAAGAGATCTACGAGTATAATGCAAAAATGGGAATGAGATAATTATTTAACACTTTTATTTTAAACTTTCTCTCACCAAAGCATATGTAAAAAAATCAAGCCACAATGAGAATCAAAGTCCCATAATTGGATAACCATAGGAGAAATGAATCTCTTGGTCGGGAAAGGAAATCTACTCATGGTTTGGGGTTAAATGATTTACAAATCCCTTCACTGAGAGAACAGACGGTTCGTCAAATAATAAATAAGCAATCAGGTTCCATAATTTACTAACTGTTAGAAACAGTAGAGGCAAGCTTAAATCAAGGGAGGAACTAATAAGGGAGTCAGTCAACCGCAGTTGAGCCGAAACGACTGAAAGGAAGTGAAAAAGAAAGAGATTTTTATAGTAAAAAACAAATTGAATAATAAATAATAATCATGACGGGGAAAGAATTATTCAAAATATCAATAATAAGTTAAAAATAAAGAAAGTAAAATCAGGAATATGCAGGCATAAAATGTTTGTGTTGCTATTTGCATTCTGATGGGATCGCTGGAAAAGTTTGCAAAAGCAGAATTAAAAACGAAAAATAAGAGTGGACTGACTTTCTTGTAAGACTACAAAAATTATACTTACTTAAGTATAAGTACATTTTGTTACTTTGCAAAATGATTTAAAAAAAAAATTCAAGTAGATTGCTTCTCGTTTTCTGTTCTAAAATTTGGTTTCAAGCATTTATGTCCCAAAGTAATTTAACAATAGAAAAGAAGAAAAACTGGAGTACATTAGAGTAATAGGATTAATTATGTGGAACAATGCTTAAACGAAGCTTTCCATGCTGATCCATGCTGACAACTGCTGTTAACACAAGGAAATTGATATTATCTCTTGTGTTAAACAGAAATAAGTTGCAATTAAGTGATATTAAAAAAAAATAAAAACAGCTATACCTATCTAAACTTTTTAAATTATTAATCGTTTGATAACTATTCATATCCAACAATGATAATTAAAATATCTCACTTCTTTTGAGTCTTGCACGTTCAATGATAAACAGTACGTTCAAAAATAAATTTACTCAAGTCTCTTGCAGGTCCACAGATCAGAAATTTGCAACTATGTGTATGAAGTAGTGACTACCATTTCAAATTGTGGTTTAATCAGCGACTTGTTTTTGTTTCACATCAAATACCAACGTTAGAGTTCGAAAATATTACTTGAATTTGGTAATTCGATGGAGGCAATCGCTTCCTGAACTATTCCGTAATTGAAAAGCCGCTATAAAATAGATGAACTATTTCGAACGAACCCGTTGTTTCTCCCAGTTTTCATTTTCAGTTTGCAAAAACGAAACAATAGTAATGAAACCGACACAACAACACAGTTATTTCTAAAGCTTTTTAGTGGATGATGTTGAATAGTACATGCACGTGCATATGGCACCGTAATAAGCTATGCACTCGTCGTTGAGTGTGTCAGAGAGATAGAGGGCACTAAACACATATAGTACGGGTCCATATCCGTCCCCTCGTATATGTAAATGACCAGGAGAGGGAAAACATATTACATGAACCGAGTCTGATAGGATAATAATATGTTACACCACAGCTCCTATCTCTACATCAGTAATTGCTTTATCTCAATCTGTATCGCTAAATCACCTATTTATGCTTATCTCTGTCGGCGTTGGGGTTTTTCAGCTGTCCTACCTTTTGTCTTGCATTTGCTTAATTTATGGACCTCATTAAAAGCGTTAACGCGTTGTGGAGATTTAGTCGATTTATTACGAGTATATTTTCGCACCGAATGGACCTCCTTTAAATATTCGTTTGTTGCCATTGGCACCTGTACGAGGAACAAATTCTTGTGGCGTTTATAAAGACTCAATTGTCCACTTGTACGTGTTCCGTTATTAGAAAACTGTTGTCGCCCATAGATGGAAATTGCTGAATAACGACGATTACTACGCTATTGTCTGGGATTTTTGCAAAAGCGTCACAAAAGTGTCGTCGCATTGTTTCACATATTGCAATTTATGTGGAATCTCACTGAAAAAGGAACAAACTAATGGAACTTTGTGGAGACTATAAATACTCGTAAAAATTACAGTGGGAATATTTCGCATTAGGTGTGCATTTTCAAGAACGGAATACGAGATGATGACAAAAGTGGTGTTTAGACTCTTGGGAAATTTGTGAGAACAAAACAACAAATATATTTGCTGTGTTTTTTAAGGAAAGGTGTGCGATAACATTTTATACAGCCGGGCACTTCTTGGAAAGCTCCTTTTTGTTTAGGTGCTAGTTGCATTCTTTACGCATTTATCGCTCAAAAACCGTAACCGAACAGAAACGATTTACTATGTTATCCATAACAGATGATCTTACTCTGATATTTTACAGCACTTAGCTTACCTTTCACTCGGATAAGCGGAAAATTACAGGCTGCATAAGTTACACTGATGAAAAATTGTCAAATTGTTAGGGTAAATATGACAACTATGTTAATATTGTGTTAATTATTGACGTTCAAACCGATTCAGATAATAAATAAAAAAATTAGTATTTTCAAACGTAACGAATAATACTGGTCCTTACCATGCAGGTAAAAAACAATGATTGATGATCAATACATCTCAAATTATAAATGTACAAAATATCCAAATATGTAGTAGAAGATCTTCTTGTGCTTCGCCCAGCTGTCGACCTCGACTTCGTCTGGGTCTTCAATATCTGGACTTAGCACAAAAAGAGTCACTTCTAGTCTTAATGATATAATAATCTACTATTTTACGACTTTGGGGATGGAAACACATTTTTCATAGTCTCTTGTTTGGAAACGATTTTCGATAGATACTAAGCAACTATTTTCTGTCATTCTGTGCTACAGAATAGTTTGATATCATATTGATAATCGCAATATTGATTCTCCTTATTTAAACCTCATGGAAAACATGCCGGGTAATATTCATCACTTAATTCAAAATCAAAAATAATCAAAATAAAAATATTCGATAACTTAGATTAACCCCTTGAGGAAGTGAATAATGTTTGAAAAACAATTAACAAACTCTACTTTTGACGTTTAAAACTATTACTTGAGTAAGTGACGAATAAAATTATCTGCGTTTTATTTAAAGATAAAAAATTGAAGACTGGGTTTTCTATGATATCATAGATAACAACATTATAAAAAATCCCGAAGCTGCAAATGAAGGGTTCTGGGTACATCTAGTTTAGCAAAAAAATGGTTTAGATTGGAAAAGTGAATTTTGAGGATGTATGTGAAATCAGGACAGTCAATTCATTGACCATCTTCTCAGTTCGAGAAATACAAAAGTATAAAAGCTGCACAGAAGCTTCCTGCTTCAAATCGACAAGCGAAAACAGAAAAACTAATTGCCCAGGCAAAAGAAGAATGGGTCAGCAGTAAGGGCCCACAGCACCAATTGTTCAAGGATGTGATGTTTTCGAAAAGAAAGCTCTACTTTGACAGTAATAATTTACGACAAACAAAAACTAAAAGATAATCACTCAGAAAAGTACAGCTATCAAAAGAGCTTTATGAAACAACACTAATGATTACTACGTCATGATGGATGATAAATGATACTTTGGGTGTAACTTGCTGAACCTGAGCTTTTTGAATCTGCACATAAAAACGATATTGTCAATCCTGAAAAAACGTTGGCTTAAGCTTATTGTGTGGCAAACAATTTGCGAAAGTGGAAAAAGACGTTTGTTGTGAAGAAAAGAAGTGTTGACTTTTATCATTTTTTAAAACTGCGACGTTCCACATTTTTCTTTATTCAAGCTTGGCTACTTCTCATTATCTATTACAATTACGATTAGGTAAAACAGGGAATTCTCCAAAAACACCAGAACAAATTATTCCTAAGAGAAAGATGCTGAAGAAAGAAAATTAAGAATCTGACCACTTTTCTCAAGATTTGGTAGAGCACGCTTTAATTTGCCAATATTTCGATCGATATTTTTTACTTGAAAGAATCGAAAGACAGGAAATATAAAACACGACTGGCAAAAAACCCAACTATAAATTCTCTTCTTGATCGTGGGCAATAAATTGCTTTTTCTTCCTTATTAATTATACGATTAAACTGCGATAGCTTAATTTCTTTAATTAATATAATTTGGGTCTTTATTTGCTTTAATTTTTTTGCGTTTTTTTACGTAACCGCAGTCTGGGTTGAATAAATGCCCAGAGCAGGTAGGTAATAAAGAAAAACAGTATTAATAGTGTAATTTGCTGAAAGTAATTGTGTTTAGCAGACACAACAAAATTTGTTGTGGGTTGTTAGAGGCGCCCTTTAAACTCGGAGGTGGCCCCTCGCGACTTATTATTTATAGCTCGACCGTAGGCCGCAAACCAGAGCCGGATCAGTATTTATCGCGACTCGGCAGACATAAACAAGTTTCCCCATGCAGAGATGTTCCATTGTTGTTTTAGGACGGCCAAGTCTGGCTCTGCAGCTGTCCCTAAATAATAAATACATTAGAATTAAGCCAGAACAATTTGACTTATTCAATCGAAAGTAAAATCTCGAATATCTTGTTATGCGAACCGGCAGTTGATTAATAGCCAACACGACAGCCAGAAGCGAGATTTATGGTTGATTAGCTCACTATCAGATCCTGGATGCAAATTCACGGAAACGCGGCCATTTCCAGATCCAGATCGACAATTGCACTAATTTCCCCAATATTCTTTGTCACTCGAATGCAACGTAAAAGCTTTTAGTCATGCCTGTAAATGGCTGGAAACACATTAGCATGGACGTAAGAAGGAACGACGATAATGAATGTTCAACCCACTGCGGTTATTTTGACAGTTCGGATGATTGATAGGACTGATAAAGTTCGAGTGGTGGTTTTGCTAGACGAGACTATTATAAGTAGTGCAGCTGTTGCCAGGACTTTTATAACAATAATAATAACAATATGGCCGTGCGCAAATTAAACAACTCACTCCCATCAAATTCAATCAACCGTGCTGATGGGGTTAAAAGATTATGGTTGTGGCCTGCACGGCTCCAGGTTTAAATCTGTCATTTCACAGATAAAGAGGCCCCTGATAAAGCTCATTAATTTTTTTGAACGGTCCAGTCTCATTAACATTTCTTGGGGAGTGATTGATTAACTTTTGGCCAAATTTGGAGCCATCGACTCCGTCCCGTCGACGTTTGGTCCATCATCAACAGACGCGTTACTTAATCAAATTAATTGGTTTTGAAGGGTGGCTCCAATAACTTCTGAACTCGGACGCGCCCAAGAATCCATTAATTGAAAAAAAATCTTTGTTCGATACTTCCCTAGAAAGTGAGTGTATCCATAGTTACCAGTGGGTGAAGGTTCACTTTCGCTCACTGTCTTTCGCGCACGCACCACAACCACTTATGAACAACTACTTTGGTCAGTCTACAAAATGCTGGTTTTCTGGAAATTTTATTCAACTGTGAGACATAACTATCGGTTTATAACGGCGGCGGCGCCTGGGATTTAAAGTACAATTTATTCTTAAAGACTGCCAAGACATAAATTGTAATTTCACAACAATGCACACACCAATAAATTCGTACAAATACGTCCCAACAGATTCACTTTACTTTGTTTAGATTTATGGTATAATTTTCAAAGCCACAAAATTATGTACAATTTTGATTACAAGATGTATAAAAAGTCGTCAAACTGTTGATAGTTCCAGTTTACACCTACAATAGTTGTTTTGGTAAAACGAAATTGAGAATTAAATTGTTGGTAGGTGCAAGTGGAGGAAACAAATTTGTTTCTGCAAATGGAGTCGCTATTTCTTTTACACTTTTTTAGTTATTGTCTTTCCAACCGAAGATTCCAAAAAGGAGCAAAATAACCAATAGCTACAAATAAAAATTTGGCATCTAACCTCACTTTTGGCATTATTTGTGTTTTTAATCTGCAGACTGACGGCCGGTGCGTTCACAATCGACTCTTCCACGCCAACTTTGATGGCACATTTAAATGAACATCCGACATTAATTTGCTGTATGTTTCATATTTTCAAACTTTAATAGCATCAAGTTCCACTACTAAAATAGGGTTTGCGTAAAGATATATATTAAATTGTTTAAATTCGTACTTAGCTTGGGAGTAAAAAGTTATGAAAAAGAACTGTTTCTGTGTGAGTCATTGGTAGAATAATTCCAAATTTCGTAACTGGTTGGGCCGCTTCGGTCGGCAACAGCAGTGCAGCCCATGTATTATCCCTGAGCGGTCGTTGAAATTTTTTACCAAAACAAAAAAGAATTAATTCAATACGTGTCATAATTGAATTTGTCATGCGTCTCGATACGGCCCTGTGACGCTGGATGAATGGCACTTTTTGTTATTATTCATTGTAAATGTGTATGCGAGACGTCGAAGGCTGATCTGTAATTCCGTCACACATGGGCAGCAGTTTGATTTCACGGAAAAAATAATATGTACTGCACCCATAAAGCACAAAGAAACTACACGATAAAACAATTATGTATTTCATTATTATCATGCGGGTAATATTATGGATACGTGGTTTTCTCGCATTCTTGCCTTTCCAGAAAAATTTAATGTATTCCTACCCACATCGTAAGTTTGCGTTGCAGCAAATTTATTTCCGTTGTAATTTCCCCCGAGGAGCTATTTTAATAAGTTAGAAATAAATTAAGTAAGGCTACGCCCACACCGACCAAGATAACAGGTGTTCCTCTCGATGTGAGTAGGCCAAAATCTTGTCCCACTAATAATAATTAGGCAAACAAGAAATAAATTTCGATGTTTTTTCTACGGCAAATATTCCTCGTAAAAAAACCTTCCCATAATAGAATTAACACTAGCCCGCAAGTTGGAAATTTGGACGCGCTGGAGGAGGGTTATTTTAGCACCAGTACGCTATTTTTCACAGCGTCTACAGGAGAATTATTTCGCTAATTGGATGAAAAAATGAAGTACACACAAAAAGGAATTTTACCTTTGAAAGGACGAAATTATGACCAGGTAAAAAAGCAGTTTTTGTAATTGTTAACCTTTCGTACGTAAGCACGTTAGCATACTTATTTATAAATCAACATTGCCATTCCAAATATGCTTTTAATTAGAACGTCCAGTTATGTTATTCATTTGATAGCTGGTCCACATGACACCTTTCGTTTAGCAAACACAGGGCCGGCTCTGTTAATATTTACTTTTAAACACATTTACATCTTCAGAATTAACATAATAGATTATTTCTAAATAATAAATAAAAAGTTTTATACAATTTGGAAACATAAAATTGGCATGTGCAATAAAGTGTAACACTCTGTGGATTAAAATACATATAACAATTTTTTAATTCAGTATCTAATAACCCTTGATAGCTGTAGCATAATAAAATATTTTTCAAAAATACTATGCAGGATATTTCACGAGTGAGCCCGATGGAATTGAAAATGCAACCCACAATACATTTGCAAAGCAAACCTGGATTTGGACGCGGAAAGTATACTTACATGAAAGCACATGTTATCATGTAAATGATGATAATGTAAACAAATAATATTATTAGAAAGGTAATGTATAAATTCCTGCCCCGGGCGTTACCATTTTCAGAATCACCTCAATTAAATAAATACATAGTTACTCGTATTATAGAAAAGCCTGTAATGTAATATTCAAGAATTAATATTTTCACCAAGAAACATTAATCCATTAAGGAATTATAAAACAGTTTTTTATATTTTGTATGTCAACTTTTATTTCTGCATTGACATTGATCGCCTTTGACATTCTGATTCCCACAAACAATGCTTTCTCTCCACGCGAGAGCCATTCCTGTCTGCACACATGTGGATATTTAAAATAAGACAAGTCCGCTTGCTTCCCTTTTTTCGTCTTCGATCGTGGCCATTAGCTTGTCGTCGATCCGTTCTGATCCGAAGTGATTTAATCTACTGAATTGTAATGAAAAAGTTAACATTGATGATGCGACTTAAGCTTTAAAGTAGATGCAAATCATAAGCTGGAACGTCGTTAAGGCCTCACATTCAGATCTGGGAGATAAGATCTACAAGAGGCACAGCAGCTAGAACGCAGACATTTTAACGTAAACGGATTGGGACTCAATGTCGCGTACTGCTCATATATTCTCATATGGATTCATATCTAGACAGGGGATTAGGCCGCGGATGCACGATACTGGAGAAAAATACCGTAAAGCGTTACTTATTGCTAAATTATACGTGGGAGACGAATTATCCATGATAATAGATCCAGATTAACGAGTATGGAAATCGGGGTGTTATGCTAATGTCACTGGAACCCCCGTTTAAACAATTACGCCCATTCTTATTTGGTACGCGACACCAGGACTTTTTAAAATGTCACTTCTCCAGCACAATGGTCCCAGTTGCATTGGCCGTGACGAGGGTCTCGCCGGACCGTTCATTCAATAAAGCATGACGTTTTATACCATTACTGTTATTGCTTAGATACGGCAATATTTTCTAATCTGTCCAGTATTAATTTTTTATTGCTCGACGCCCAGGATCACACAGAATTCCCTTTTCACACTCATCTCACCACTGCAATAATTTGTTAAAGAAGTAAAATGAGAAGTTGGCGTTGAAGAGTCGATTGTGAACGCATCACTCGTCAGTCTGCAGAGTAAAAACACAAACAATGCAAAAAATGGGGTTAGGTTAGATCTAAACAGCTGATCTGCGATCCGTAATCCGTGGCGCGTTCACAATCGACTCTTAAACGCCAACTTTGAGGAGAAATTTAAGACAAATTTTTTGCAGATTTTGATTATTGATTAATTTAATTTTTCTATTAAAGCGGAAAGAATTAATTTCGTTTTTTTTTTAAACGACGGTAAGTGGTCACTCAATCAGCAGAGCGTAACATCTTGTATCGTTAATGTTATTGCAGAGGTCCAGCTCCATTTTTAATCTTCCGCCGCCCACAATTACACGGAATTCCCTTTTGGCACTTATCTCATCACATTCGCCCTCACGCCGCCGATAAATTAATCCTTATTCAATTTCATGTTTTTTCCATGTGATGGAAATAGTGCCACCTTATCATTGATTGGATGGATGGGAGGATGGCAGATGGTTCCACAGCCCGCTTGATATTTGCTGTCAACGACACGCCACCGCCGCCGATATGATTACACCACGCGCAGTTCTGTTCGTGACATTCAGACTATCGTCAGTAATGGTGTTTTGCTAATGAGGACGTGTTTTGCAACGCCGAGAATTGCATTAGAGCATCCGCCCCTACGCTCACTTCACACATAAAACGCCCTAATGAAGTGGGATTTTTTGTTCGGCGACCTGAAAGGGTTTATTAATCGATTAACAAATGCAAGAGAGCATGGAACACCTGCCGGTGGTTCCTCCTCATGGTTCTAAATTTCACAGAGGAATACTACACCACTTCTTTACGATAAATTAGTCGCGCCAGCAGTGAAAAACCAAAACCAAAACGGAACAAAAAGAAACAACACGGTTACATAATTGTTTGGAGAGTGCGTAGGTGTCTTACAAGCAACTCAGTGTGTTTTGGAAACTACCGCCAATTATTCTACCACCACTTCTACAATTTTTTCAACTTCCACTTTTGTTTGAACATTTGATGAGGTTCGTTAAGATACTGTCTTCACTTGTTAGACTTGTTTGAATCGCCTTCGCACGTTTTCTTGGGTGATGCATGATGCGGCATCTAAAAAATGCGAATTGCTCGTTACAGCGTATTATTAAATGATTGTCAGTGGTCGATGATTAACATGCATGGAACCATCCGTCCATAAACCAATTGTTCCATTGACAAGACATTTCTCCATTGAGAAACGTTGGCGCGAATTTCCTGCAATGCCTATACAGTTTTCATGCGGAGCATATAAAGCAGCCCACAAGCATTCTTCGCTTGGACTTATATAACTCAAAGGACATGATTCACATTTTACTTAGCAAAAACATTGACAGCACCAGTTAGAACAATGGACGGTCAGATAAACGTGAACATGTCTGGGATTCCATCGCATGCAGCCCGTCCTTAAGCTGTTCACCAAAGCTTGTCTGTGAGTGGCAAGAGTGCCGAGATAATGGGCTGAAACTCTTATGACACCATATTATGTTTCCGTGAATCCTTCGTAGCATGTGGTAAAACTGGAGAGGAGAATGCGCCGTGAAAACCAACTATGTATCCAGTGGCGTAACTACATTAGCAGCACTGGCAATAAAATTATTCTTGCAAAATTTTTCCCATATTATAACAATTACCAACTTTATAAATCATAGCAGGATGCTTCACCATCGTCCCTGACCTAAGTGAGACAGAAGCAAGAGACTGGGAAAATTCGAACAATTTTATTTCTGGACTTTTTTTTTTCTTTTAACAAAATTCTTTTGTTGAACCTCTTGATTGAAACACTAAAACCAATGGCTCAGTTTAGAAAAAATATAATAATTACCGATGGCTAGATTTTTCTAGAGATGGCATCAATTTTGCCATTCTGAGTTTTTTTATAGCATTTTATAACATACCAATACAATAATTCTGTTGATATTTTCCAATAATATTCTATCTACCAAAACCTCAAAAAACTACTGCCATGATTGTTCCTGCCAAGGCGATCTATAGTATATTATGTTATTAGGAGCAAAAATGAAGTTTTATGTGCTGAGGCTGGTAGTTTGGCTCGTTTAATACGTTTACCCGCTTGTTTTAAAAATTTGTTGAAAATTAATTCTGACTAATTGGAACCAAATAAAAATTAACAATGTAAAAAGCAACAAACATATGTAATATGTTTCTTAATTTAATTCTGTATAATTTTCGAAATACATGTAGCGCCTCCATTGCCCCCTCCACTGGTTACACTACTGGACATCGTATTACATTTCCCTGAATCCTTTGTAGCGTGTGGTAAAAGTGGAGAGCAGAATGCATCGTGGAAGCGAACTATCCCATGATTTATGCATGAGTTTATTCGAAGGAATTAAAAAACATCGAAACCGAAGAGTTATTAAATTACATAGCAGATGATGCAAATTCCGTTATTTCCTCTTGTCGGATCAAAATCCAATTCGACGCGGTAATACATCAAATTGATGAAAAAATCCTGTTGGGCCGCTATAAATTCTCCGATATAGGTTCGAATTCTGGGCCGGGGTGAAACGAAACCACCCCTCTTGTTCACATGTCTGCCGCACCCTTTACAAGGCACATGTCTCTGCATGAGGCAATTATGCAGTTTCTATCCCGTGACCTCTGGGGCTCGTCGAGCCAGTCGAAGCGGCCTGGAAATAACAGGACCACTAAGTCCTAAGCCCGTTCGGTACAAAATGTGTCTTCATTGCTACCAAAATGTGAGTTAGTAGAAAAGAATAATTGTATGTAATTGCAAATAAAACTTTTTAAAAATAAAAATTTACTAACTTTCAATGGTAGGTTTTTTTTTCTCAAACCATTAAAAAAATGCAATTGTAAACAGCTAACTCTAATTAATACCCAAGTGGTATTAATTACATCAAAATTTTCTAGAATAACTCTCCTGTCATAAACAAAACCAAAATATTTTGTTTCTATTTTATTTTTAAGTTGTTTAATATTGGTATCTCTGGTAATTCGATGATATTGTGTATAATTTTCTTATCTTCGTTTTCTAAATTATGAGACTATCGGAATTAATCTTTTTGAATGTTTTATATACAGGGTGCCTTAAAATTCGCGAATTCCGAATTCAGAGCGTGGTAGGGAAAGACCCAGTGGAGCTCGAAAAATACTTAGAAAAAAAAAAGCTCTTCCTGAAGAAGATATAAGCACTTAATTTTGTTCTATACATAGCAGCCTTCGTATCTACAGTTACAAAATACTATTCTAGTCCTGTATATACTTTACTGTATCAGTATTAAGTTTATAGCAATAGATATCCAGTCAATAATCCATACACCTTTACCTAATTCATCCGTACAATCTCCCAATAAACATCCTGTTTTGACAGTATTTTCACCATGGTCTATACGTATATTATGAATAGATCGTTATTAGTTAGCCAATCTAATTTTCTTTGTGGCTAGGCAACTGAATAATGAAGAATTCCAAATATGAATATTATAGATGAAAAATTTACTTAGGGCCAGTTTACAAAAGCGAAATTAAGTTAATCGTAATTAAATGCAAGATTAACTGAACACGTGATCAAATTGAACCAATCGAAGTTTCGGATTCATGGGTTAATCGCGCATTAAAATTTAATTCGAATTAAATATTTAATTATCTTTCTATAAACTGGCCCTTAGAGTTTTTAATGAAATACATGAATGATTAATTGATTATAAAGTCGTAAAGAAAAAAGAATATATGTATTGTAATATTAGATTCGATTTAACAGAAAGACCCATTAAAACCATTAAGAAAAAAGAAAAGAAAAAATATTCTGACATCAAATTTTCTCCAGCGCAGATAGATGGATTTTTACCTGATTTAATTCCAGCAGAATAGCTGTAGCAAAAGCATTGGAATTAGGCAGTTGAATATGCTCGTACTAAAAAGCTTTTCGAGATGGGATAAAGAACAAAAAAGGACCATATCAATGGCGAAGACACATGAAGAAGGAATAAAATTGATAGGAAAAAAGTGGTCTACGTGACAACAAAGAATTATTATTCTGCGATAATTTAGAAAAAAAATATTTGTGGAAAATTTTCAGACTTATCGAATTCCAGAAATTTTATCGTGATTGACTTGACAGTAATTATCAGATAAAATAAGCTATATAAGTTGAGACAGATCGCTGCACCTTGACAGTTTCTGTATTTGTCGAGTTTCAAGAAAATACACCGACGATGAGTTGTTGCTCATGCTCCAACAACCATAATAAATTGGTCACCATTAAGAACCCAAATTCTGGCCTAGTCTTGGACGCATCTGAGTCCCACGTGAAACTGCAGAAATATACCGGAAA